>NC_051154.1:205643937-205931437 GCF_013339745.2 Dermacentor silvarum | reverse complement strand
GCGTAATGCACAAAGTAGTTCGTGATGCCAAGACCAGCGTTTGCCGCTCTGTTATTACCGCAAACATTCAGGCTTAATAGGCCGCGAAATCTCGAGCCTGGTACACTGCGTGCACTGCCATATCTTCTCGAAAATAACCACTCACTATTATTTCTTTTATTTTCCGCCGCCATAACGACCAAAGTTCGGGTAGTTGCTTGAATTTGAAGCAAATAAACGTTTAAAAAAATTGAAACGCAAACTTAAGCATAATACAGAAATGTTATACAGAAACTGAGAATCGCAGAATCCTAAGCTACTTGAAACGTACGAAAGCAAGGATAGAAAACATAGTCTGCTAGGTAAGAGACATCTATAGCGCTCACCGCTCTCCTCCGTCAGTCAGTGACTCACGTTGTCACTTAATGTGAATTTCTTCGTGCCTTCACACTCGAGCTGCTGCTCCTGGTGCTATCGGCGTCAGGTAACAATGTGTCCTCTGTTTTATCGAGGCTCTCCGCAGCAATTTCGAAAAGGCTCACCGCGACTTTGGCTTAAACGCCGATAGCGGAAATGGAAGGAGAAGAAAAAGGAGAAAGAAAAAATACAGAAGCGGAGGTTGCTTACACTCTCGCGGCCAATTTCTTTTTTTCGGGCTCTGCCGGCCTGGTATTAAATACAGGGTGGGGAGAGAAAAAGGGTTCTGGGGCACTTGTGTTGTGGAAAATACGGCACACCTTGAAGGTGTGAAAGCTGACGTTATGTGCAACTTGTTTCCGTTATAGTACGCGTTCACGTTGAAAGATGCAGCGAGAAAAAAAAATGCCAGCCCTGCGCCTCACACGCAGCACAGTCACAGCGTAAGCTAGACGAGCGTTTCGACAGTACTACCTAGTAATTTGAGTGAATGCGTCAGGAACGCGCTCGGGACGCCGTCGCGCATGCACGCCGACGCGTTCCATCGCCGATGGCTAGCGCCGTTCGGCCCAGCCAAGCGGCCGACAATGCAACTGCGGCTGTCACATTCGCTCCCATTGCAACGCGCCCAATCTAGCGCAATTAACGTGATCCCGAGCGTCCGTCAGTATGTAAGCGCCATCTAGTTAAGGCGGCAGCAAAATTTACAGTGTCTGAAAGGTTGCGTTTGCCGGCGCCTTAACTAGATGGAGTCACCATACCGGCGGAGGCTTGGGACCGCGTTGTTTGCGTTGCGCGTCTGAATCGCATCTCGTCGTCTGCGCCTGCGCGCCTACATAGGGCGCGTTTATAATACATTTTCCCGCTCTGTATAGCAAGCGCTTGCGTGGCTCAGTGGTTGAGTATCCGCCTCCCACGCAGCGGGCCTGGGTTAGATCCAGGAGGAGAGCGAGTACTTTTTTTTTTCGCATGCGATAGCGGCTGGGGCGGCGGCATGATTGCGACCCGAAGCGGCTATTGGAATGAGCCCATAACAGCTTACGCTGTAAAATCCCCAAAAGGTTAAGAAAACGGACGTAATAGACAACATAAAGCAAGGCAAACCGCCAAAAAAGCACATGCACACACGTGTACACAAAAAAAAAAGAAAAAAGAAAGAAAGAAGAAGTGAGTGGCAAGCGAGCGTATACTGTTTGCAACGGCTCTCGAATTCGCCTTCTGCTTACCCAACAAGCGAACGGCCCGTATCCAGCGCTCTCGCCTTTCTCCTTCATACGACCGGGATGGAAATCGGTAAAACTGAACAATGTTATTCAGTCCTTCACGTTCATGGCAATTTACAACGCAACAGTAACGTCGATTGCGGCATTTCTTCGTAGCGCGCGGAGCTGTCGCGGTTGCCGTCGTGCTCGCCATCGTCAACAAGAACTTCATGGCAGTTCGGTGGCGCGTCCGACTAGCGGAGAAATTCATAGCTCTTACTGTGGTTGTTAAATGCGCAAAACATTCGCAATATGAACCAAAATTAAGTTAAATTTTTGTTTCACACTCGCTAGCTGCTTGGACAACTTAGCGAGGGAGTCGGACTTTTACTACTCATTTATTACCTCTTCGCACCGGCAGGTGGCGCTACCCGTCTTGCAAAACTCCAGAGTCTGACGTCTATACACCAAAGGTGCCCCTAACAGTGCTATTTTAACGTTTCAAGCAACATTATTTTTAAGGCACGATGCACGGTATTTATGTGTGCAATTATGTAATTGAAATGACAGTAAATGAGGGAGATTCAGTCGCCTCACAATAGTGACCCCTGTTACTCGTTGCAGTACACTGCATCACGAGAGCGTGTACAAGTTCTAGTAGTCTGCACCAAAGGGAAAGTGTTGCAAGAAAAGGGCAAATGACGATTTAGTGTAAGAAGCATGCAAAATAAGGGCGGTAGTCAAATATTCACGCGCCTATAGCACGGCTAGATGCATTTTTTTTACATATGCTCGGAACCATCACAGTTTAGCGTAACTGAAAAGTGGTGTGAGACGCGCACTGACAGCTGGTCGCGTGAAACGTGTCAAGTTTGAAGCGCGCCTTCCTTTTAGGAGGTGGACATCTGTGCGATAATTATGTGCATACTTTCTGTGTTTTCCTATGCAGTAGAGGAACGGGGATGCGACTAACCGTCATGGCGTAATAACAGCAGCATCTGCTTCATATTTATTTATGTGGACAAAAAGAAAATGTAACGCATGCAGGTGATCCAGAGCTCTTGCCGTTCCACAGTTCAGATACAACTCTATAAGAACAACCAGGCGAGTGTGGTTAGGCTAGTTGACTTAGCGTTTATAGGATAAAAACAGTGCATGCGAAAGGAAAGAGTGAGAGAGGGCAACAGTGCCGCCTATCTCCCTTGTGTCATTTGTTCGCACTTTTTTTGTTGTTGTTGTTCTTGGGAACAAATCCGAATTCTTCTAGATAACATGTATGGTACCGGCTTACCGGAACCGAATTATTGTATCGAATAATTACTGCCGCCAATGTTACCGAGAAAATGCAAAATAGCGCAATAGGGGTGCAATTGGCTCTCCGGGCGCAACCGGTAAAGCATCGAGCTCAGTCTCTCGATGCGTTGCTGGATGTCACTCGATGCGCATCGAGCAAAATTGACTCCGAGCAATGATTCTTATACGTTCGGCCAGCATATAGGATGAAAAAAAAAAAATAGCCCACCGCGTATGCAGGCGGATTTGCGCCCCTAAAATATTAGGTGTTATAGTAGGGCAATCGACCACGTGACGTTTTGCGCGTACACATCGCTGTCACCACGGTCGACTTCTCATAGGCCGAGCGAGTGCTTGAATCACGTGAGCGCGCGGTCTGAGCCACAGACAGCTCGGTGCATGTATGAAGAGCGGGAGATTAAACAGAACCGTTCAACGGCCTACCACCACCCTTCTACAGTGCCACACCTATATATCACGTGTCCCACGCAACTTGTGCCGAAGTTGAAAAGTATGCCGAAGTTGAAGTGCCCCGTAGCTCGACAGAACAGAATGTTGTTTGCCATCGTATAGCGAGCCAGAATGTTTTTTGCAGTGCGCGTAATTGCATAATGAATTATCATAAGTTAATCAACTTCTCATTTATTATAGTGAAAAAGTGCCGCGCGACTATTCGAGCCGCACTTTTTTGAGTGTCGCGGGCTTTCATTCGGGCTTGGAAAAAGTTTTTATGTAGCATGTATTGAGCAACAGGAAGCTGGATCGGAAATTTTTCAGGGTGGTTTAAAAATTTTCTCATTGACACTTTTGCTGGGAATGTAATATTTCAGAAGCTGATTATTTAATAATAACTCATCGTGTAATTAGGCGTAATACAACAAATAGTGTGACATGCTCCAATCGACGGAAAACAACATTATCTTGGTTCTGTCCAGCCATATGTCAGTTGCATATATTTAAATTTTGGCGCAAGTTACGTGGAACACATGGTATAAGCTCTATAGGTGACGCTTCCACCTGTAGGTAGCTATGACAACCATTAAAAGAAGTGGGAAGCTTAATGAAACTTTGCTCAAGCAATGAAAACTTTACGATTTTCATGAACGGAAACTGCTCATGCAAGCGAAAAAAAAAAAGCGATGTCAAAAGATGTGTTCGACGACTTCGACGTCTTCCGTTTCATCTGATTTCTGATTTACACTGCCGTTCTGTAGCACTGCAACACAATCCGCGAGCCGAAATAGAAATGCAGTTTCTCGCACACACAAAAGAAGCCTGGATTTCATCCCGCACGCATTCCAGGCATTATTCGAGAAACTGGTTCAACGTAAATAGTTAGATAATATGATACCCAGAAAAGAAGTTGAAAAACGGAAAAATAGAAAATAATGATTTCATTCGCGGGAAAGCATGGGAGGGCCGCATTCGCGGAATGCTTAATTAAATGCCTGGCCTCACTTAAGCGTGTACAGGGAACTATGCACAAGGAAGCGAGCTCGGCAATCGAGAACCGGCGCGTTGGGCTTTCGAATAACTGTCGCCAGTGTAAATGACCGGCGAACGAGGCGGAGGACACCTCCACGAAAGCAAAGAAGAGTTTCCTCTTTAAAGTAGCTTGGCACGTTCGCCTGATCTGCAGCGCGGCCCATGCGATCGGGCGGTGCGAGTATACGCCGTTGGGCAGAGGCTGCGTGTAGCAGGGTCGGCCACTCACCGGGCCTTGAAGATGCGATCAGTATCTTGAGCAGCCTGGACGGTGGCTCGGGCACGCTGGTGAGGTTGCCCTGCAGCACGGCCTGCAGGATGTGGTCCTGGTAGAGACTGGCGCCACCGCTGCACGCCATCGGGCCGCTCGCACGGGAAGCTCGCTGGCTCCGCTCACAGGCGAGCGCCCATCACACGCCCCCTGCGAAAGAAGGCGCATGTCCTCGCTTCAATTTTGTTTCCTTAAAGACCCCCTAGTGTGTGAGTTTTGCATAAGGGGTGGGATTTTCATATGTAATAAAAGAATATATGACACACGAAACGGGAAATTATGTCGCCATCGGCGTCACTGTTTGCCCTCAATGACTAACGAGCCTTCCCAGATGGACACACACTCCAGGGCCTGGGTATGCGAAGGAAGACTACCTTTCAATGATAGTTTCATAACATTGTACTTACTGACGTCACGAAGCTTGAAGGCCATCAAGGTTGCGGCAACCTAGCCCTGATCTGCTTTAATTCGTAAGCTTGTCAACATTACCCAAGCTGAGACATTTATTACGTGGTCGTCCCAGAAAGCGTGTGCCATGGGCACGCTCGCCAGCAATTTCAAGTTCATGAACAAACAGGGAATCTGGCGAGCGTGATTCTTCGTGAAATTGGGCCTCCTGCGTTGATGTTCGCAGGTTGTCTCCTGGATGGATGTTGCCCAAAATTGTACAAATCCAGCTCAGATCAGCAAAGGTTTTCGTTAAAAGCGGAATGTCTCTTTCAGCCTCCGGTTAAACAGGGTCGTTGCGATGGTCGTTAGGCGCTTGAAATAGTAGGCGTGCATAAAAATAATACTGTCGGTGATTTGTCCGACCAGGACAGGCAAGTGACTGTAATGCTGCAGTCTCTAATTAATACAATACGCATAATCCTGAACAAGCTACAAACACCTGCCGCTCGAAGTGCTCTGCAAATACTGGATGCACTAAATCCAGTGCTTGCTAGCATCGTATAAGCACCATGGCTCGACCAATAGTCGCCTTCCGCACTGAAGTTAAAGGTGCGTCGATCTTCCAGTGGAATGCCAGAGGTCTCAGGACCCGCATAGCAGACTTTCGCCAATTTGTTTTTAGAAATCGTTTCCCCATACTGGTCATATGCGAACCAAATACATCGACTCCACCCAGACTGTCTGGTTACGAACCTTTTGCCTCGTCCACATGCGGAGCATGCAGCAAAGTAATCGTCTACATCCGCACGGATCTTACGTATGTCGCTCACGCGGTAGAGCCACATGACGACAACCAATGTCTGTCTGCATGTAAAAAAGAAGACTGGGTCATTTACACTTATTGGAGCCTACATATCCCCAGCGGGTCACTTTGATGGCAAAAAGCTCAAGAAAATATTGCAAATGACCAATGGCCACTGGGTTATCACAGGTGACTTTAACGCACATCACCAGCTATGGGGAAGCACTAAAATTGATCCCAGAGGCAGGAGTCTTGCCTCCTTTGCTGCCGACCATGATATGTGCTGTGTGAATGATGGTAGCCCTACATTTCTGCGAGGCACGACCTATAGTAGCTGCTTAGACTTGACTTTGCTGTCACGGCGCTTCGCCTCGAGCGTCCAATGGTTTACTGACATAGAGACACATGGAAGCGACCATATTCCAACATACATCAAGATTAGTGGAGTTGAGCAAAGCTCCTCTACAGTCTTGCGTACAGTTGAGTGGTCAAGGTTTAAGGAGCATATGCATGACGCATGTCGGGAAGGCCTTTCACACAATATAGAAGACGAAATCGCGGACGCAATGAAAGCATTCATGTGCTCGCTCACAAGGTCAGCAAGGTGAACACACTTCGACACAGAACTGGAGAGGCTGCGTGCGGAACGCCGACAGGCGGAAAGAAGGTATCGGCGCACGAAATCCATTATAGACCTGAGGGCTTCACGACGCATACAAAAGAAAGTTCAGCGTCGTATGGATAAATTGGAAGACAAGCGATGGAAAACTTTCTGTTAGACGCTTGATCCACGAAGATCGCTCTCACACATATGGAGAACGGTTAGGGGTCTTCGCTCATTTCCGCATCAACGGAAGCCCTTTGCTGCTCTGGCCCTCTACCAACACCACTCGCAGTTTGAAGTGGCTGAAGAGTTCTGTGTGCGGGTTGCTGGATCCGTGATCATCCCTACTGACGCGGCACTGAATGGCGTCCCTGAGGCACGTGTATCAGAAATGAACGTGTCATTTTCACCTGAAGAGCTCGACTCTGCGTTAGCGACCTGCAGGCGTTCTTCGTCACCAGGACCAGAAGGCATCACGTACGCTGCCCTATGCCACCTTGGACATGACGCACGTAGTAAGCTGCTCAATTACTACAATGAGTCTTGGCGAAACGGCGTTGTTCCTAAACAATGAAAATCGAGCCCCTTGATCCCCATTCTGAAACCTGGAAAGCCTCCGCTTGATTTATAATCATATCGTCCGACTGCGCTTTCGAGCTGCGTCGGCAAAGTGATGGAAAGAATGATTCTTGCTCGCTTAGAATGGTACCTCGAGCGATTTAACATCTATCCGGATGCCATGGCTGGCTTTCGTCGAGGTCGCTCGTCCATCGACAATGTTATTGACCTCGTTACCTGGGTCCAAGAACAGAAAATCCTCAAGCGCCTACCGGTTGCACTTTTTCTCGATGTCAAAGGAGCATACGACAACGTCGCCCATGAGGCCATACTGAACTCACTTGAGGCTGTGGGAGTTGGTGGCCGGATGTATCAATGGATTCGGGACTATTTGAGCGAGAAGTGCTTTTTCTTACAGACTGAAGACGGCCCAACTTCGGAACATTACATCTGCCGTGGTGTGCCGCAAGGTGGAGTGTTGAGCCCTATATTGTTCAACCTCGTCATGGTGGGACTTGTGGAGTATGTACCGCGGATAGTTCATGTCTCTATATACGCCGAAGACATTTGCATCTGGGCCTCTGCAGTGACTCGGGCTCAGGTGCCGGCCAGGCATCAGCGGGCGGCGACCATGACGGCGTCTTATCTACGAGAACAAGGCCTCGGTGTGTCTACAGAAAAGTGCGCATTGGTTGGCTTTACGCGCAAACAAATGTCCCTGTATCCTGTTTCAATCAACGGTCAAGCTGTGTCCTATGATAAGACGCATCGCTTTCTGGGTGTCATCATCGACTGCAACCTCTCGTGGACTCCTCACTGCGTCTACCTGTAGAAGAAGTTATTTGCTATTGCTCAGGTATTTAAATTTCTCTGCGGGAAAAACTGGGGTGCACCAGTCCATTCTATGCTGCAGCTGTACAAGGTACTGTTCCTGGGACTCCTTCTTTACAGTCTGCCAGTTTTATCAAATACATGCAAGACGAACATTCGCGCTCTGGAGAGCATACAAGGTCAAGCCCTACACACGTGTTTAGGGCTGCCTCGGTGCACCTCAACAACAGCAACAATAGCCATCGCGAGAGACCATACGATCCAGACACACGTAGCTGCCAACTCCCTCAGAGCGCACATTCGTCATCTGTCAAGGATCCCCGACCATCACTTAGCTTCCCTGCCAGCGGAGAGACCTCAAGCGACCTTTTCAAAAGTGATTAGCGCCCATCAAGAGTGTATACCGTCATCTTTTACACCGGCGTCGAAGCCATCATCTCCCCTGTGGTGCCTGAGACAGCCTCAAGTGAATTTTACTATTCCCAGAATCGCCAAGAAGGCCAATCATTCATCGCTGGCTCTGAAGCAACTGACTCTCCTATTAATGCACCAGACATATCATGACTACATACATATATATACCGACGGCTCGACCTCATCTACCAGCTCAACTGCCGCATTCGTCGTTCCAGCCAAGCAAATTGCAGTTAAATTCAAATGATCACATATTACTACATCTAAGTCGGCAGAACTTGCAGCCCTCCATGCAGCTGTGACCTACGTCAAAGAAGAGCCGGCACAGAAATGGGTCACATTCTGTGACTCTAAGGCAGCCCTTCACAGTATCAAGTCAGCCTTACATCACAGAACTTACGAGCAGACGATATCCGACATCAGGGAAGTACATCACCATGCTCTGGAAACAGGGCACAGCATAGTCTTCCAGTGGATTCCTGCTCACTGTGGCATCGTCGGCAACGACTTTGCTGACAGGGCTGCCCGGTCTACCCACGAAGACACCCAGATGCGTCCAATACCTTTAGCGAGGACGGAAACTGCCAGGGAACTTCGTTTGCTTGCACGCAAAACGTCACAAACTTTATGGAGTTCAAGTGCCTTCAATTTCCGATTGTACAAATTGGACCCCTTGCTACGTCTACAACTGCCATCTAGCCTTTCCCGCGGCGAAGCAACCTTGCTGTGCCGCTTGTGGCTGGGAGTGGCGTTCACGAACGCTTACTCACACGTATGGGAATGGCCGAGAGCCCGATGTGCGACTCCTGTATGTGCGAGGAAATCATCGAGCACCTATGTGTACCTGTCCTCGCTACGACGTACAACGCCTCTCTCTCAGGACCACTTTAGACCGACTGGACTCGAGACCATTCTCCGAGTCAAAGATACTCGGTCCGTGGCTACACCCGTAACTGGCACAAAACCTATGCGTGCATTAGTACAGTATCTGAAGTGCAACTGTTTAAGAGACCGCCTATGTGTCCCTGTACATCGTCCCACGTGTACTCAGTACTCATTCTATTCCTATTTTACTCTTTATATTCCCCCTTTCCTTCACCCCTAGTGCAGGGTAGCAAACCGGACGCTCTTCTGGTTGACATCCCTGCCTTTCCTCTCCTTGCTCTCTCTCTCTCTCTCTATAAAAATAAAATGACTCTTCGAGCACTTTCAACAAATGCTCGACATTAGGCACGAAGGCGTAAGTGTGGAAAAAAGGCATAGACATGTGAAAGAAATGAATTTGAGCACAGATAACTGGGCTAGTCGCCGGTTCATTGCTAGGCATCGCATAGAGCGTTAAGACGAAGAAATACGAAAGAAAATGGGCCGCGCGTCATTGTCCTTTTTCTCGCTTTTTTCCCCTCATAGCGAATTTACTCTGCCGGCTCAGAGGTGTATGGTATTTTACGGTTTGCAATAAACTTTTACACGACACCACACAGACGAGCTGAATGCGAGGTAAAGTTACACCTGATGTGAGAGAACCCGTGGTTAAAAACTGTGTAATAATGCTGACCACCTACGGAAATATCTGACACGAGAGTTTGTCGGCGATAACTATTAATGCATATTTCTTGCAGTTTTAGGGGCTTCTATAGCATCTATCGTCATGTGTACTTTTCACGAGGTCACCATATAAAAAAAAAAAAAAAAACTCTTCATTTGTCTCCGTCAATGATTCGATCTTACTCCTTAACGGTGGGGGCATTAGACACGGGACAATCAATCATCCTTTAGACACCTATAAGGGGTCTGAAATTTTCAGTGCATATAGAGATGAAAAGAAGAAAGTGAATAACAAAAATGTAGTAACGCTGGAACATGTGTGAGACGACGCATAGTACAGTCATAACCCGTCTGTTTACACTGTAAGAAACACTAGTGCCGTTTTTTGCCAGCTTAAATTTGAATGTCCGTCAGAACTAAGAAACTGCTTAAACGGAACGCGAAGGGCCAGAAAAAAAAAGAAGAAAAAAGATTTTGTTTATGCCAAGTATCAATTAGGCGAATGGCAGAAAATCACAAACAATCGTTTTGCTCAGAAGGCATCCGAGTGTCTTAATATTACTTAAAAAAAGGGGAAGGGGGAGAGCTGCTTTTAATGTTGCAGCTTCTTTTGCGCAAGGTTGGTGCTCGTGCGTGAAAGTATTTCAAATGATTCGGCGCAGTCTTTGCTTTCGAAATAGCGCTGCAGACTGTCAACTGCATCGCTAGCCGTCTGGTCTAAAAAACTAACGCGTACTGGGACAAAAATATATCTTCGCCGCTAAAGTCATGGCGCTCGCCGCGAACTTCACGGATAATATTTTCATCTGTCTTCTCAGAGCAGGTAACAATGGTATCATCTGAAGTCTTTTATTCTTAACTTTCCGCAATCGTGTGATGAATCGGACTTTTTTCGCCATTTACAGCATCACCATTTGACATGTTCGTCAGGTTGTTCTTGTTACGTACGCCGATGAGGTAGATAGTAGTTTAGTTTAAAAACCGTCTAACAAGAGTTCACAAAAATATGCCTTCCGCCTAACACTATGTTTGTTAACGTTGTGCCAATGGGCGGCCAACCAAATGTGCCCATCGTACCATTTATCCGGCACTTCCGTCTCAGTGATGGTTTCGTTTATCCAGAGTTCCCTGTATGTCTTACGGAAACATGAGCTTGTGTACGTCATTGACAGCCATTTGCACGTCCGGCGACATTTATTAATGAAAATCCACGCCAAACCTCTTGACCGAGTCGAGTATTTCTGTGAAATACTCTGAGACCAAATGTTCTAGTGAATGTGATAGCCAACTGTCTCGGCGCCAGGAGAACTATTGTTTGATTATAACTAACCTCCAATAAACGTATTTTTCTTCAAATGTATAGTTGAAGTGGTATAATAATCTTCGATTGCTCTGATTTGTATTATGTCCACGCCGGTTGGTAAACCGTAAAAAGTTCTCGCTCTCGATATTTTTTTTTTCATTGTGCGGCGCTCAACGTGACACCTTTGCTTGTCTTGTTTCATAGTTTGCCTCCGCCTCAGCTTTCTAGTTAAAATGATCTCTGTTATTAAAGAGACAACTCGACGCAGCGAAACAGCAAGGAGATGTTGCATTGAGCAGCACACGTGCGTCCTTAAATGCAAAAAAAAAAGAAAAGAAAAAGAAAGCCACCAAAGGTAATTTCCACGGCTCGATTCGGAGTGCATGGTTTGTTTTGTGCCCCACGGCGGGAAGGTTGTTTCCGCTGGTCGGATTCACGCTATTTCACTGGTAGTGTCGGACAAATTCGCCCGCGGCAGATTGCGCTCTCTCTTGCTTCTATACCATCGAGGCAACGATTCAACAGGAAGTTCTATAGAGTGCGTCGCGTCACGTGTAGTCGGCAGCCCCTTCTGTCGGCTGCGCATGACATCGTCCGCTGCGATCTCGTGCGAAGCCATTAAGTTTACCTGCGATATATTTTGGACTTGCGAAATTCTAGCTTGAAGATTCAGGTATACGTTCTCTAAACGACCAGTGAGGAGAGAGAGAGAGAGATTATTAACATGAAGAGAGAAAGGCTGAGAGGATGACCGAAAACGACCAGTGGAGTTCGCCACATAGCACTAGGAGCATGAAAGTTTATGGGTCCTGAATGGGTCTTGTCGCACCCGCAACATTCATGGTGCTGTATATATATCGCTCCGGAGGATAAAGGACAGAGCTGGCCTCCCTTTGCGAGAGCTTACGAGCAGTGGTTATGCAAACGGGGAATACCGACTATAGAATCCCCGACGCCAGCTGCCGCCACGCCCGCAATATTATTACATTGTAATAATAATAATAATAATAATAATAATAATAATAATAATAATAATAATAATAATAATAATAATAATAATAATAATAATAATAATAATAATAATAATCATAATAATAATAACAACAATATTACTGCGATGGCTTAGGCGAACCTGATTTCTCTAATTGTATTTCGAATATTTGTTAATAAAATTATTATTATTATTATTATTATTATTATTATTATTATTATTATTATTATTATTATTATTATTATTATTATTATTATTATTATTATTATTATTGCCTTCCCTATCCTGTGGTCCTGATGGCATCTCTTCCGCAATCTTAAAAGTGTAAGGCGGTATATTTGCCCCAGTATTGACATCTATATTTAAAAGCTTTCTGAATACTTCCACTTTCCCTCGCATGTGGAAAACTGCTCGTGTTTTTCCTGTATTTAAGTCTGACTGTAAAACCGATGTCTCAAATTATCGCCCGGTTTCTCTTCTCTGTGCCACGTCTAAGGATTTTGAGCTTGCTCTTCAGAACGTATTGTCTTGTACTGTGAAGAACACATTGATTCCGAATCAGCATGGATTCCTCTCCGGCCGCTCCCCCATCACAAATCTCGCAAGCTTCATGACACAGATCTCCGCGCCCGTACTTCAAAGGGGGCAAGTGGACACCCTATATTGCGACCTCAGTAAAGCTTTTGATGTGGTAAGCCACTCACTGCTTCTCATCAAGCTTACGCACTTTGGTGTTGACTCGTCAATTGTAAATCTCTTGCGGAGTTATCTTATCTTATTTGTAGGTCATGTTTTGTTAACGTCAACGGCCAAACGTCTTCTTCGTACACGGTAACCAGCAGCGTTCCTCATAGATCAGTGTTAGGGCCACTCCTTTTTTATTTTTTATTAATGACGTTCTTTCCGCCCATTCGGCATTCTTCATTCCTTCTATATGCCGATGACATAAAGATTTTAAAGGCAATTGCCACTGTTGATGACTGTCGTATCCTGCAGTCTGACCTGCTTTATTTTTCTAAATGGTGCACAGATAATAATAACCTCACCTTGAATGCTAAGAGCAAAGTCATGACTTTCGTCCGAAAAACAGCAAGCATTTCTTTTTCTTATTCAGTAGATTCTGTAACATTGTGTAAGGTCCGTGAGATCAATGATCTCGGTGTTCCTCTTGATACAACCTTGCACTTTTCAGCTCACGCTAAACGCGTTGCAATGCGGGGCATGCACACTCTTGGCTCTGTTTGCAGACTGTCAAGAGAATTCAATTCTCCTACACCGTTCCGTAAGTTGTACACAACAATCTGTCTTCCTCCACTCGAATACGCGTCGGTCGTCTGGAACGGCATTTCTAGATCCAACAGTGACATCATAGATCGGGTCCAGAAAAAATGTTTCTAAGCATATATCATCACCGCTTTGCTAACGCGGACTCTGGGCCCTGCTCTAGCACTGTTGGAATATTGCCATTGCCCTTACTTCGCTGCCGACGTAATCGTATTGACCTGCTTTTCCTTTTCAGGCCCTCGTGGCCTTCACACCGAAGTGCAATTTTTATAAGAATGCGGCCTCCTTCGAGAGCGGGATCTCGCGTTTACCCCCATGTTGTATAGCACAATAAAGCCTGATCCCCCCACAAACACACACTGTTGCTATTCCCTTCCCCTCCATTTATTTGAAGTTATTAGGCCTTTGTTTCTCTGTCTTTCGTTATCTCTCTCTCTCTCTCTCTCTGGAAAATAAGAAATTAAATTTTTGCAAGTTTCCCGGTCAGGTGATCGTATTGAGCTTATGCTGAAACTTGGAGGTTAACAAAGAATCTCGAGAACAAGTTAAGGCCCGCAAAACGAGCGATGGAACGAAAAATGTTAGGCCTAACGTTAAGAGACAGGAAGACAGTGGTGTGGATCAGAGAGCAAGCGGGGATAGCCGATATTCTAGTTGACATTAAAAGGGGAAAATGGAGCTGGGCAGGTCATGTAATGGGTAGGATGGATAACCGGTGAACCATTAGAGTTACAGAATGGATACCAAGAGAAGGGAAGCGTAGTCGAGGACGGCAGAAAACTAGGTGGGTGATGAAGTTGGCAAATCTGCGTGCGCAAGTTGGAATCAGCTAGCGCAAGACAGGGGTAATTGGAGATCGCAGGGAAAGGCTTTCGTCCTGCAGTGGGCATAAATATAGGCTGATGATGATTAGTAATAACTGCAAAAGAAGAACTGAGTGCGCATGGTAGGTCCTGACGTGGTCCTTAATTGTTGTTCCGGTCAGTGACTCTATTGGTCCAACTAAATAATTGAAGTGAGAATGCCTTGGATATTTCACTACATTATTTTTCAAAAAAGATTCCTTCGTACACCCACAGGACAAAGCCCCAGAAATAGTATAGGCATGCAGGAAGAAAAGAACAGAGGAAGAAAATTACTGGAAGAAAGAGGAGGTGCTTCCATTGTCATGCTATCGCGGTGAAACTAGTAATAGCAGGAAACGTGCTGCACATTATGGCCAAATTTATGTGACAACGAAGTGTCGTCAAAGGGCCACTCTGTGTCTGCTAGCCAGCAAATAACGTACACGAAATGGTAAGGACGCCTTTCAACGTTTCGCCGTCCTCACCCGCTTGCTGAGCGAGTCAAATCTGATAATGAATTTAAGGATCCACATAAAAAAAAACGAAACAGTTTGTCTTGCTCTGCGATATCCGACTCTTCCCTAGTCAATCTCGACGATCACAAGAAGGTGAAATCACTATATAGCTTTGCCAAAGTACTAGAGCACAGAGCGGCAGGATGCGAAAGGCATTGCTGCTTAAATTATCTTGAGAATAGGCGATATATACCGAGTCCCACTAGCATGAATTCAATCCGAAAGATTTCAGCTGCCGTTTATAGTGGATTTAGCGCCACTGATCGCACTGACTCAGAGTGAGGCCTAAAAGGTAAAGCTGGAGGCTTTTGCCTGATCGCTCATCTGCAACGAAGCTTATACTTGGCGAAATAAATATTAAAACTTAGCATGGCGACTTTCCAACGGTTCTTCAAGCACAGCGATTTGAGCACTATGCCCCACACACTTGCGCGCTAGTGCGTTACGTCGAGACCCCTCAGTAACGCCACAGCTAGGATGTCGAAGTCAAACAGTATCTGCTTGCATATATGCTGTTGATTCCTCACCGCATATATTTGTGTACACACATAATTTCCACTTCCGCATGTTCCGTTTGCCTGCCCACCATAGCCACTTATCATTCGCGTACCTTGGTTGTTTGTCGATGCATCAAAAATAATATTTCCTATCATTGCTGCGCGCTGAGTCGCGTACCTCAGGACTTTTATTAAAGTTTTACATCCATCCATCTATTCATTGCTGGACAGTCCTGGATCGCCCACCCATTTGTTACCATACATGTCAAGTCCAAACCGCAATAGCTCGTACATCCGCATGACGAATGTCTTCTCTTTGTAACTCCGTTTAACTGCGTAGCATTATAAAACTTGTTAGTGGCCAACAACATCCCAGCCCGTATATCCACAAATAGTGAGTTCACACTTCCGCACTTCCTTTATTTCGTATATTGAGCGCACCGGCGATGCACTGTAAAAGTTGCGTGACTGATGTGGCTGTTTTCTTCTGCGACGTGCGCGCTATATGCCTATAAAGCATGTACTAATAAGGAACATATTTATACATAGACGGCGCTTCATTATGAATACACAGCGATGCCCGCCCGTGGAGGCCCTTTGCTAGAGGCCCCATGCTGGTGGCATGTTTTCTAAAGCAGCAACAGCAGCGCAGAATGCAGAACCGCACGTGATATATGTTTGCAGTGTTTTCGCTGTGGCGTCGGCCGACGTCCGCGGGTTCATTTCGAGTTTCGGGACAACCTCTGTGTTGTATCGTGGACGAAATGCATGCAGCGAGGTTTTTCGGTACCAAAATAAAACTGCACTTCACCCGGGATTAGGCACGGTCATCGCACAAAGTAATACGGACGCGCCGCGGCGCCAGGCATTGCTATACACTGAAAATACGTCGGAAATGCGTTTTGCGGAGTTCTCGCTCTGCTGGTACAGAGAGAGAGAGAGAGAGAGAGAAAAGAAGACGTGCCACGTACTGGAACTGCAGTATCCGGTAAATGCAATGCACAACAAGTCTGGCGCTATATATAGTCAACGCTTTATCGTTTTATACAACTGCCCCGCGAAGCGTAATTCACGCTTTTCGGGGAATGTCGCTTGCATGCACGTATGCTCTCAGCATTTGCGTCGCACGGAATCAGTTGCCCCGGGCAGAGACGGAGTGGTGCTGCCACGGAGATTCATGCACAATCCGGCGTATAGTTGGTCGCTTAGAATGGAATTTAGTGTGGCTGCGCACATTTTTCAAATGAAGACGAGAACACCGCAACTCACACAAATGAGACAAGCGCTGGCTCCTATATAGTATAGCGCTTGTCTTGTATCTACAGTGTGTTTCACTTAACTTTAGCCGAACTTTAAAAATATGCAAATGCCACGTAGCTAGTCAGAACCATGCAAGGTAATGTTGTTTGCCATCGCTTGGAGATACTCGGATTATTTTTTTTGCATTCCGCCTAACTAGATGGTTAGTCCTAATTAATTAATTAACTTCTCAATTATTATAGTTAGATGAAAAGTGTCAATAGAAGATTGTAGAGCAACATGAGAAACTCCCGATACAACTTTCTGTTGCTCAATACGTGCTACATAGAAGTGTTTTTTACATGCGTGAAAGAAGCCCGCGAACACAAGCAAACTCTGTCTCTGGAGGTCCACGGGACCGAGATCACCTCCAACGCATGAGCGAAGGGGTGTAGCCGACCCAAGCTAATCTTTCGAAATGGTGGAAATAAAAGTTGTACTCTCTCTCTTTCTCTGCCTCGAGCAGCCAGTTACGCGACAGTTTTGCCGCGTGACTCCCGGGACAGTGTTGGCCAGTGTTGGCCGGAATTCGCGCCGCGTGACGGGCGCGAACCACTGCAGGGGACACGGGCACCGGTGGCAGCGGTTGTTTACACCCTGAGCAGTGGGGGCCCCCGTTTACGACTTGGAGTATACACACCATGCACTACGACTCTACCGAGCTCGATGTCCCGACGATCACGACAGGCGGAGGCGTTCCTGTGCTACGCCTTGGACAAACTACCCAATACTCCGTGCAAAGAGGGTTTTTAAGCAAACCTAAGGGGAGGTTCCGGAGAAGACCGAATTTTGAGCGCACAGAATGCGCATCGTGCAATGAACAAGCTCCATTTATCCCACTCTAAGTCTCCTCTCATCAGGGACATACCAGAGCCAGCTTTCTCAGTAGCAGTCTTCACTGAAGAAAGGGCTCACGAACAATCTATAGACTAGTAATAGGCTAAAAGAAAAAAGGTGTATTATACCGACCTTTGTCTATAGGCAGCCTATATACGGAGCATTTGTTTAAAGACTGCGCGCATTTTTTATAAGGAGGCTATAAGCGTATCGAACGTGGTGTTCTTGCGGACGAGTTCCTAAGTGAAGTGGACACACTTTGACATAAATTTATTGTTTAAATTTTAAGTAATGCCTTTGGGGCAGTTGTAAACAAGGAACTTGAAGGCAGTCACATTTCAATGCACCATATTTTTTTAAATCTTGAATGTCGCGTCTAATTCGAGATATTTATTATCGAATTTCAGCGATAAATCCAAGCACTATCGAAACCGAGCGCCGCGGGAGCTCAGAAAGGACAGCCCCGCTATCATACCGAAACGCCCCGTGACGAGAAGCGCGAGGAAGTTTGAAACCGAACGTCTCGGCCAGTCGCGGCAGCTACTGATACGACACGCTTTGCCTGGCACGCATGTGCGGCCGTGTGTCGGGTCAGGATTTGCCGCGGCATGCTATCATTCAAACTTGGGCCCACACAATTCTTTACGGGGCGTGGCCGTCTGACGCGCAGCGGTTCGCGCTCAGTCTCGATATTGCCTTGATTGAGCTTTGGAATTTGATGATGAATATCTCGAATTAGGTGCGATTTTCCGGATATTTAAAAGTTGGGTGTGCATGAAAATGTCACTGCCTCCAAATTTGTCATTTAGACAACTGCCCCCAAGGCACTAATAAAAAAGTTAATTAATGATTTTTCTTAATGAGTTTCCTGAAGCTCACGTCATTAGCGGAAAAATATGTCCGCCTAGCCTAGGAACTCCTTAGCAAAAAAGCCACGTTCACTGCGCTTATTAATTTTTGTATAAACAATCTCTATGGTTAAAAAAAAGGGAAAAAAGACATCTGTATTTTTGTTGTAGAGACGAGAGATAAAATCGGCAGAAAGGCAAATGAGTTTCTGGGAACGCTACATAAATAGTCTATATACTCTCTTTATCTATATTTATAAGGGCGACGCGATCAGAGGCACACCCTGGTGGCTTAGCTGATGACTGGACGTTTCTGATAGCAGCATTCAAAGCAGGGGCCATCAGCTTCTTTGCATCTTTTACCGATAAACGCAGCCTTCTAACATCTTGCAGGTCATAGTGCGTAATTACACAGACCTTCCTTGAAAAACATGTAAGAATTGAAAAATAAATTCTGGGGTATTACGTTCCAAAAACACGATCTGATTACGCGGCACGCCATACGAGAGAGGGGGGGGGGGAGGGGACTCCTGATTAATTTCGACTACCTGGGGATCTTTACTGTCCACACAACGCACGGTTCACGGGCGTTTTTGCATTTCTCCCCCATTGGAATGCGACCGCCGCGGACGGGATTTGATCCCGCGACCACATCCCTAGCAGCGCAATGTCATCGCCAATATATAAGCTCCCACGGTAAAAAATATATATATATATATATATATATATATATATATATATATATATATATATATATATACCCCTATTAGCATCCGCCGAACCTGAATCAATGTGACGAGACTCATTTTCTTGTTGCGATGGCTTTGTTACAAATGCCGCCATGCCATATGTGGAATGTAATGTGCGCTGTACTTGTGTTTGATTACATTGGTTTGCCTTTGTTTGATTTGTTTGAAAGCTGTGCATATTATTCGTGCGTTACATGAATAATATAGCAGGGATATAATAACAATATAAAGCAGGGAGGTTAACCCCAGAACCGGAAGTCTGATTTGCTACCCGCACATTGCAGGAAGGGGGGTGGGGGATAGACAGCTAGAACGAAAGATTGAACGATAAGAACGAACAAAGTAGATAACGATATATCATAGCCGGTTCCGATCAGCACACACTCTCACAGCGCAGGATCCCCTTCTGCACGTGAAACGCCCCGAATTTTCAAGACAACCACCGGCTACACCACCTGGACTTTGCTGGGCCTGCGCCTCCCAACTGGATTCTGTGCTAGCGCGAGACCACGCTGCTTTGTCGGCCATGGCTAAGAGTGACTTTTACGAAGCCTGTTGGTTTTCGCATTGGTATGGCCGACAACACAACCTGTGAGTACTGTGGTCGCAAGCAGACTCTTCAACACGCTCCGGACCACTGTCCTCGCTACAGTGTGCAGAGACAACCACTCGCAACTGCGGCAGCTCGATTTCATAACAGACCATTATCAGAGGAATAGATTTTGGAATGACGACCTCATAAGACGTCACAGCAGAGGGCGACGAAGGTACTGGTACAGTTTTAAGGGCAACAGATCGCGATAATATTATTCATTATATTGTTCTTCTTTCTGGGGTTTTACGTGCCAAAAAACCAGTTCTGATTATGAGGCACGCCGTAGTGGAGGGCTCCGGACATAATTTTGACCACCTGGGGTTCTTTAACGTGCACTACAACGCAAGCACACGGGAGTTTTTGCATTTCGCCTCCATCGAAATGCGGCCGCCGCGGCCGGGATTCGATCCCGCGATCTCGTGCTCAGCAGCGCAACGCCTTAGCTGACTGAGCCACCCCGGCGGGTTATTCATTGTACTGAGTGGGAAGCAAAGGCCGCGGGCATCTGTCTCATGGCAAGGACCCGTGGCAAAGAGAGGGGGTGGGGGGGTTGAAACCCCCCCCCCCCCTGAGGTCGACTTAACCCCCCGTTTTGTTTAACCTCTTTTCTTTCCTTGCGCCTTTGAGTACTGCAACTAAGATGTAAGACATGCAATCGTCTGCACACTCACAAAAATCGCATTTTCTGACAATTTCCCGTGAAGAAATTGAAATTAGTGCTGTTTAGATGGAATTGGCAAACTGTCAACCCCCCCTGGCAGAGATCCTGGGTGCGCTACTGCACTGAGCGATAGAAGATATCAGAAAAGAAGAAACAAACAGAACAATTAGCACGACAGTATTGCAATTCAATATCGCGCATTCATGACACGAATTAATCACTGCGATACGCAAAAGGCAGACAATACATAGGCATGAGAAAGGCAATATCCCTGAAGAGATTCTCTCCGTTTAACCTGAAAGGGCAGATCGTAACCTTTCCCGCTTCTTTCCGACGCAGAAGCGGCAGCGCAACCGTATATATGCGGATATTTTTCAGCCTCGTGCGCCGTCGATATGCCGCGCACTTCCGCCGCGACGGCACGCAGACGCCGGCTAGAGCAAAAGCAACACAAACGTAGCTGGCAAGAAGCCAGCGAGGAAATAAAAATCCCCAGTTTCCGGTCGGTGTTGTTCTTTTGTTGCGCGCGTATAACAACATCAATCGTGGCCCCTGCCGTCGTCCGAAGGAACCCCGCGCACAAGGTCACCGATGCGCGGCGGCCGGGGCGTCCAATTGAGGTTGACGTTGATGCCCGCTATTGTCGCCCCGGCCCACGACGGTTTCTAAAGCCGGCGCAAAAACAAAGAGGGCCTGCTATTGCTTATTTGGTGCGACAGCGCTGTGGGGATTTGCTATCGAAATGCCACAGCCCGCGGCCAGCGCCAGCTGAGAAACAAAAGGCTTAGCACGCAAGCAATGGAAGACAAGGAACGACAGCCTCGACGTGCACAAGACCAGCAGACAAAGGCGATGTTTGAAGGAAAACGGAAGCACGGCCAGGAGCGTCGACAATGGCCAGATAGCCTCGCCTGTGCTTCCGGGCGCTTCTCTCGGCTTATGGCTTCTCAAGATTATTTTTAATGGCGGCATTCTTTGAAAACGGCCGCCGCGATATGCTTCTGGATTGAGGCAGGGGCACCTTCTGGCACCTCCAACGCATTATCTGCCTCTTTCATTCAGTCATTGCAGTAACAAAACATCGGCCCAAGTACCGGCTCGTCGATAGCGTCATACGGACGTCTGCGTTGGGCAAGGGGGCCTGTTATATTTGAAGGCGCGGCGCCTTTCGGGAATATATACGCAGGTCTCGCAAAACAAATCGAGTAGCTGCCACAGAAAAAGAGCACATACAACATACGACAGTACAACAGTGCAGCAGTACAACACTACTAGTGAGCTAATTGTACCGCGGGCAGAAGCGTATTGGAACTTCTTCGGGACTCAAAGCTTACACAGAAATAAAAAAGGAAAAATATAGAAGCGTGAAAGTCCGACAGCTTTGGGGATTTCCCCGAGTGCGCTTGCGAATTCTCCAGTGTATATGATTTCCTCTCCCGACAGAAGTGCTGTGGTCCTTAAGCAATTCATTTCAATGCCGTTTACCTAATTTCTATGGCGTCGTTTTGCGTTTGTAAAATAGGCCAAACGACACGAGCAGAATTCATTGCGATATACGTGTCGAAGCGAATGGCCGCTACTTGGCCTCCAGGCAGGTGACACAATCATTCGCTGTGATTTCGCCGTATGCTATAGAAGCAACCAGAAGCTGAAATTCATCAGAAGCCCTCCCCACGACATTCTTCTTAGCCTAGAAGATGACCCAGCCACTGAATGAGCTCAGCCACAGTGGAGCTTTCGAATGGGTGCGCTGGAGCTCTGGTGCAAACTCGCGTGTGCTCCTGCAGTCACGTTTCCGACTTTAATCGTTACCTACGTCTAGAGACGAAAAATAACTGAAAAAACAATACGGTTTATTGGACGGGACGGACGCATAATATTTTGCTAGTTCGTTAACTGAACTACTAGGGGAGTCTCATCTGAGACGGCCAAAAATTCTCTGGGAATGTTGGGTATACACGAGCAGTTGCGTAAGCGTCGTTTCAATTATAGCGGCAGACCACTGAAGAATGCAGCCCAAAGCATTTGGTCAGCTATCAAATTAAAATGCTCTAAGTGAATTCAGATAGTAAATCTCCATTTAAAACTTATTCCATATTTGGCACATCCAAGGAGGTTCTTATATGTTTCGAAGTGGCGCTTGCAGTCTGCGACTGGGTGAATTGCCTCGCATGAAGCTGAGGTAAATAGGTGCGAGACCAAGCAGTGAGCAGGGCGGATGACGCAACGTGCATTCCCAACCAGTCTGGACTCGGTGAGCCATTTCGGTGAGCCATCTGTCGCATTGTCTGCTAAATTTGTTGTCATTCGTTGAAATCAACCCTATAGCTCTTTTACGCTCCCCGATGAAGCGTTTGCGAGGCGTCAACGGCGAAGCGCGTATCTGAGAACGGTGTAGAACACCATCAGGGTGGGGAGATATCTCGACGCTTGCAATCGCCGCTTAAGGTACATTCACATTAATTGGAAAAATTGAAAAAGATACCCATTGAGAAAACGTACGAGCAGAAACATTTCTGCCGCGGAACGAATGAGCTATTTCTTTTTTTTTTTTTTTGCGGCATGCCGCTCGCTTGCGGATCGGGGAGACCAATGAGGTGCGGCCGATTCATTCACGTGGGCGAACGCTGCAAGGAAAAACACGGTGTTTCAGCGAACACTTTCAAAAATTATTTAAACTTGCCTGTGGCAGATAGCTCAATTCTAGTTAATGAGCTGGTCTAATCGAAGAGGCGGACATTTCATGCACAAAAAATTGAAATGCATAATCGAATAATCAACAAAAATTCCCTAATTAGGTTTTAACTAATTACCTGATGGCCCACATTGCAATTTACAAATTGTAGCCGTGGCGTTCGCAAGGCGGATCCACTTGGAATAAATTCTTGGGATGACACCAGTTTCGAGATATTATTTCCCGAACTTTGCGGAGAAATGCATTGACGTTCCAGCTAAGTTCATGCTTCAATGCACAGTGACGTTTTCTTAAGAACTTGACTGGAACGCCAATGCATTTCTCCGCAAAAGTTCGGGAATTAATATCTCGAAACTGGTGTCATCCCGAGAATTTGTTCCAAGTGTATCCGTCTTGTGAACTCCACGGCTATAATTTGTAAATTGCAATATGGGCCATCAGGTACTTAGTTAAAAACTTAATTAGTGAATTTCTGTTAATCATTCCATTATGCAATCCCATTTCTTGAGCAAGTAATGTCCGCCTCTTCGAGTAGACCAGCTGATGAACTAGAATTGTGCCGTCTGCCACAGGCAACCTTTAAGAATTTTTGAAAGTGCATGCTCGCTGAAACACCCTGTATATACTTCCCTCTCTCAACATCGCTGATCACAGCCGCACTGATTCCAGCTGATATCGAATCACTTGCTTGCCGCGGCGGCAAGTGGGGTCGTACCAATGCTGGCGCAATACACCTGTCGCCTTTGGAATGCCGCACGCGTTTTTCCCGCTAGTGTGGACGTACCTTTAAAAAAAGTGGCCTGTATATCGTCAGCAGAAGCGAAAGTTGCGTTCTTCTTCAGTCGCTTTCAATTTCGGCACGTAAAATGAGTCCGAACGTAACGCATACCAAGCCCCAGCGAACAGTGTAAAATTCTGTTTTCGAAAGCTATAGTTAGTGCGGACGAACGTTCTCATAACTCCCGGCATTGTGATCAAATTGAGCCCAGCTATATTAAGTGCGTGTCAGTCTCGCATGACCTATATTTAATAGGGGTTGGAGAATGTTCCAAGTTTTGAATACGAGCCGAATATTGCACTAACTATTCGTATGAACTGTTCGGTATTTTTAATATCGGAAGTTACCAAACATTTTGCAGAAGTCAACTGTTAAAGTCTGCTTGCTGTTCTCCTTCTGCCAAACAATGTATGGCAAGTTATCAGAAGTGAAACAACGACAAAAGTTTTCGAAGCAATGCAGAAGAAACTGTTGATAACACAAGCTTGGTTTTCGGTTTCGCGGCTGAAGCGTATACATTACAAACTTCAACTTTTGCTTCTATAGTCTGTCATTTAGTGTTTATGGTACTGTAGTCATGTAACAGTGTTTACCTTTTACGCTGCGACCAGGGATGTGTTGCTTGTAACGGCCCTTTTTACATATGTCTACGGCACACAAGTCCTTCAGCAGCTTTTTCTTTTCTTTTTTAGCAACTTCTGATATTTTCTAGGGCAAACATTTATTTAGCGTTCTTGAAAAGCTTGTCATACAGCAGCCATTCATTCTCGTAAAGCTTGTTTGCAACCAGGCTCTAAATATGTCGAGAGGATATTCCTGCAGTTTTTTAATGGCAGTTAGTAATCTTGTTTAAAAACTCATCGTAACTGTCCCTAAATAGTTAGCTGTCTTTTTTCTTTTCACTAGTCAGTACAAGTGTGGCATAGCTAATTATGAGGAAATAAATATTCCTGTCGTAAATACATGCGTCTACGTATGGCTATTCGATATTCGATTCGATATTCGATACTTACAAATCGTATTCGGTTCGTATTCGAAAAAAGCCGATATTCGCCCACCTCTAATATTTAAATCAGATTTTTGAAAAACCTTTATGATACAGCATGCACCTGTTTCTGTTTACTGCAACTCAATCGAGGGTATTCAATTTTTATTTAATTTTTTGTAGAGTGCAAACTGCGATTACACTGTACCAAAACTCAAGCTAATGCTGGATGCCCTAACTTACCAATTTAGCCGGTTGAGCAGCGAGATAAATTGGGTCCAATGATGCAAAATATCCTGTAATGCAGTAAAGGACGCCCAAAGTGTTCTCAACTATCATTTTAAGGTTTCGCATTTCGACAGAATCCCGACATACATGGCAGCTATAATCAGGTGCTGTAACACGAGCGCTCCCACTACGACGGCAATATCTAGATAATTACTCGGGCCTCTTTATATATAAACACGGTGCTGTATTCTCAACCCCCAATGGCGGCTGGGTATTGTATTCTCAACCCTCAATGGCGGCTGGGATTAGGAGAATGCTACGGCCCAACGAAAAACTAAATGCACGCAGGCCGAGACATGTCCCAGTATATACACGGCTGCTTCCACGGAAGCCATTATGGCGCGGTCGTCCTCGTTACTGTTTTACGACACAGGCGAGCGAACTCCTGCGCGCTTTTATCAAGTGGTTGACGATTACATCCGCCTTTTTTTTCCCCCTTTTGTACCTTCGGGAAGTATGGATCTAGAGCTGGGCCCTAGCATGTCAAAATCTCATTAATGACCGCTTTTCGAGAGATCGATACTCTGGCCGTCTACGTCTGACAGAAAAAGGTGAAAAAAAAAAGACGGTCAGAGAGAGAGAGAGGTTGGCAGGCGCACTTCCTTCCTGCGCTCGTTATTCGATCGTATGTCGCTCAAAAATCAATGAGTTTCGAAATTCATCGGCTTTGTTCCTCGGCGCAGCGCCGAGTGATCGAGACCGAGAAACGGCGGTCAGCGGAGAGCATGCTTGCAGAGGGGTTAAGCGCACGTACCACGTCTGGAGCGCTCCGGTATATGAGCGCAGTGAGCTGCGCCCGTTGCTGCTTTTCGAGAGAGCGGCCACAAGTGCATGTCGGGTCTGAGAGAACAAGCGGTGCTCCTTAGTCGCGTACCTCCGGGATCATTTCTTTGCGCAATGGCAAAGTTCCATCAAGTGTCTCCAGTCTACGACCGTCCCTGTCTGTTTATGCGTTTGTGTGTTCCCTGCTTTTTTTTTCTTTCTCTTTTTTTTTCTCTCTTCAAGTGGCTGGGCGTGGTGTGCCATTCTGGAGACAATTGATAGCCCCATTGTCTTTATAGTGATGATGATGATGATTAATAATAATAATAATAATAATAATAATAATAATAATAATAATAATAATAATAATAATAATAATAATAATAATAATAATAATAATAATAATAATAATAATAATAATAATAATAATAATAATAATAATAATAATTCGAATTGTAGTAACGTTTGCTCGCGCGTGTCTGTACAAAGATGCAGAAACTGGGAATAATTTGGTGGATAATGTTGGATAATACTTTGATCTATTTAGCAGAGTGGAACACATTCAATATAAGGCGCACCAGGTTAAACGAACAGAACCATTCGCTCCAGCTCCGACCTTCACCCGGGCTTTATCGACTAGAGGCATCGCTTCTCCCCTGCTGTGGTTGGGAGTGGCCTTCATGAAGGCTTACATTATACATTGATTGGAATGATCGACAGTGCTGCATGGCACGTCTCTGGCAGTGAAGAGAATATCGAGCATTTACTGCGCCGCTGTTGTCGATTTCAGCCGCGAAGACAAGCACTCCCGATCGCAGGGCGACGACTGGACGATCAGCCTTTGTCTGTGCAGGTTCTACTCGAACGCCGTCCCCATCGCTCGATCGCCGGTCCACTAAGCTGTGAAGTCAGTTTTGTATTCCTTAGGGGACGACTGGCCTCCGCGCACGTACGCGAACTCTCTCTCTCTCTCTCCCTCTTTCTCACAACTTTATATTACCCTTTACCTTCTCCCATTGTAGAGCAGCCAACCAGACGCTTTTCTTGTTAGCGGCCCGGCCTTCTCCATTTCTTTCCTCCTCCTCCTCCTACCTCCATCATGAGATATCCCCTGGCATGTCTACTGTTCCCTTCTGTATGCCGCCGCATGAAAATCAATCACTGACAGCTGCGCTATTGTCTAGAGTGCTGCTACACTCTGTTGCCGAGTAGAAAAACATGAAAGGCGATACTTGAGAGCGCGTACCTGATTTCTCTGATAAGAAATATTTGTACTTGGAGCTGCAGCTACACGTATACGCCACTCGCATAGGCGAGTGCGTGCGCAGCACGTGCTGTTTGCCTACAAGGTTACGGCGCACGTCTCATTAAGCTATCGCATATGCAAAAGTTATGTAATAGTCTACACCTCGAGAAAAGGGTACAACCCGCCGTGGTAGCTCAGTGGCTATGGTGTTGGGCTGCTGAGCACGAGGTCGCGGGATCGAATCCCGGCCACGGCGGCCGCATTTCGATGGGGGCGAAATGCGAAAACACCCGTGTACTTAGATATAGGTGCACGTTAAAGAAACCCAGGTGGTCCAAATTTCCGGAGTCCCCCACTACGGCGTGCCTCATAATCAGAACTGGTTTTGGCACGTAAAACCCCATAATTTAATTTTTTAAGAAAAGGGTACAAGGAAAGTAGGGGCGTAGCCCAGATGGGATGGGGGAGGGGAGGGGCGCACTCAGCACGTAACCCCCCCCCCCCCCTCCTTAGAAATTGCTGTGCACCAAGAGATACCGCATAAAACGACGTGCGGCAACACCCGCATGCGCCGCCCCCCTCCCCCTTACAAGTGCGCGCCCAACTCCCTATAGACGATGAGTAACGCGAGAACAAGGTGAGAGCAGGAGCCTGCTCTCACCTTGTTCTCGTGTTACTCATCACCTTGAATCGCGATTTCCAGCATTCCCCTTGTTTTCCCTCAACTCCCTATAGGTATCATCATCGCCACTTCTCGTTTTTCTTCGTTGCAACGCTCCAGCACTGCTAATTCTTGACACATCGTAAATTTCAAGAAAGTTTAGCTCGCAATCCACACCTCAATTACCTCCTCATAAACACATAGAAATAAGGGGTCGAATTCACAAACCTTTTGGTTTTCGCAAACGCCCTTTGCCATTGGCTAGCCGCCTAATACTAAACGCGCGCAGCAACTGCATTGGCGAAAATTTGCTCTTACGAGTGATTCCGTAGCGTAATAGCTAGCTTCCTGTGAATATGTGCGATATGATGATTACGTTAAAGGTATCAAAATCACTGGGGCTAGGAGGGTGGGTCGTTTTATTTCTGAGCGTGAGTCGGCAGGTTGAATTGCCCGTCACCACTGCTACATCCAAGTGGGTGCGGACTGCAAAGGCGCCACTCCGCTATTTAGTTCAACTTTGCGTTGCAGAGGCTACGAGCGGAGGGAGCCACCGATATTGCTGTGCATGGTCGGGCAGAGACGCCAGCGGCGTTCTATCCGCGCCATCTAGATCATTAACAACGCCTCACTTTGGCGACGTGACAGGGGTGCGCGAGAATGTTCAAATCTTTCGCGGATGCAAGCCAATCCGTGCAAATTAAAAGACAGAGAAATCATATATAAACGGAGATCTCGCACTCATCCTAGATAGATGGTTCTGGTTTTTGCTATTGCCCGAAATCTACTCGAGATGTAAATGCCTCACTGTATGCGAGCTTAATGCTTCTATAGTCTCCGCTATATCCGACGCATGTTCCTGTATGCTGCGCCACCTCCGCTTCGCACAATGCGCCTGAGCTGCATGTGCTTCCACGCATTGCCGTCGCAGTGTGTTGGGGAACAAAACCGATGGGGAACACAGCTTCGCTGTAAACAGCCTGCCATTTTATATTTATTAATGCTTCTGTTGTCTTCGAGATTGCTACTTCTCGAAATAAATTTTTTTTCTTGAAGTTATTTCGTCTATCTCCTTTTTTTGTCGAAAGGATCGCTGCTAACTATATACGCGCATCTTTACCTAATACCGCACCTCCGCATCTTGATTTATAACTTCAGTTAATGTTCTTTTTCAAGATAAATGCTTTATTGTTCCTAATTGTTCCCGTTACATATTGTTTTCCATCACCTGTCCGCTTCTTGATCGCTGCCCCATAATATGTATGCAGCGTTAACTGGGAATATGAACAATATATATTATTATATATTGTTCATATATATAGTATATATATATATATATATATAGTATATATATTATAATATGTCTGTGTCCTTCCACACGTAACAATATCTCCGAAGACCATCGCCTTCGCAACGCCGACCGCATTTGTAGCATAACTCAAACCACCGTAGATGCGATGTGGACTTTCTATTCGGTTTGGCTGAGCCGCACGCTTATTATTATACTTTTTTTTAGAAACTTTAGAGAGTCCTGGCCCCACATTATGCAACGATTAATGCCATTTGCCATTCTTCTCTTGCCTTTCGTCATTGGTTGGCACGAAGCCGCGCCCCTGCTATTGCCGAGATCGGCCACTCAGCTCGACGGACGGTATAAGAAACAAACAGAATCGGACGAAAAGAATACTTACGCAATGCGCGGTCCCTGAGTGTTGCCAACATGTGATTATACGCGCGGCCACTTATACATTCCATCTCAGGCCAGTTTTTGTTGGGAAATTAAAAAAAAAAAACGACCACTCACTCAACATTTATTGAACCATTCGATGCTGCGCGGAGGAAAAAAAAGAAGCGAATAATTAACCATGTTCATCTGTCCCAATCCCAATAATATCAGGGTTATTTAGCATTCTCGACGCTTTTGCATGCAGCACGTTTTCATTTACTTGCGTCAGGCCGCACGCAGCTCATCGACGTGCAAATCCCAAGTGATACTTGCGTAAGAATTGTTTCGTGAATAAGGGCCAGGGTGCGTAGTTATCTTCACAGTTCGCAGGAAAAAAAAAAGAAAAATTTAGAAACCGCATTAACGTGAAAGTAAAGAAAAAGGCACTCATAAATGTGAGAGTATAACAGGCAGGTATAGGAGGCTCTTTTCATTCCACGTTTACTTTTGTAAGCACGATGTGCTCAAACGAACATCGCAATATACGCGATATGAGAAAATTCATGAGCAGGCTTAGGTGAACAAGCAATAAGCCGGCTTTGTAAGCGCAAATGCGTTTCCCCCGGTCCCCAGCTCCGCATTTTTATCTCCGTAATATTTGTTGTAAGGACAACAAAAACCGTGGACCGATAATTGCCTGAATTATTAATTTTGCCCACTTTCCCGAGCCTTTAGAGTAGCCGTCCGTAGCCCGCGGCTACTAGTCTCGCTAAACCCACTTGGCGCTTCTACCAAACAAAAATCCAACTGCGCGATCCCAGCTGGCGTGTTTACTATCTCGGGGAGAGAACTTCTAGTTTCCTAACCTAGCAGGTAATCCTCAACGTACCTATATGTCGTCAAGAACGGAACACTGGAGAATGGCAATTCGCAGCTTGCCCCCCCCCCCCCCCCCCCCCCCTTGCGGCTAAAGATGAACCCATAAAAAGTCTTAAAGCCATCACCCCGTTTCTTCTCTCTGACAGGATTCACTGTGCTTCGGAAGCGTTGTCAGCTGCACGTGGGGCTTTCTAAGAAGAGCACGCATTCTCCTCCCAGCGAAATTGAAAATCTACATGCTCACACTTGAACTTTTAGCAACGCGCACTCATTTGTACTATAGGCACCGCGTTTTCCAACCTCAGCTCCTTGTCCGCTTTCATTTTTTCCTTGCATTGCGTAACAGAAAAACCCGCCATGTTCAGTGCACAACAATACAATAGCCCCGTTGGCGCGCTCCAGAAAAAAAAAAACACAGAAAAAGAAAAAAAAAAAACGGAAAAAAGGAGGGGGGGGGGGGGGCGGACAGCAATCTAATCTTGGCTTCAGCCGTGCACACACTCAAAGTCACCGCGACTCTCGGGAACACACGAAATACACACAGCAATGGGGCGCACAGAATATATATATATATATATGAAGAAACGAAGGCAAGTATGCGAACAAAGTGCAAGCGACGCCGTGACACAAACGCGCGCAATGGCGGCAACCGTATAGAGGCAAGAAAACCGAGACGAAACTGTGTCAACACGCGGTGCACGAAGTCGACACAGATGGAACTCGCCATTGTGAGCTCGGGCGCTGTTATTCCCGCGGATGCCCGCCCTAGCAAACGCGGTGCGGAGGAGGCCCGACGCGCGCTTCCGCACAAAATACCCGCCGGCCCGGGCGACCCGGAGTGGTCGAGGCGCCCTAGTGCCTCGGATTACCGCAGCATTGGTTACTGCTCTCCATAACCTACAGATACCGACGTGGCAAGGATCATGTTTCTCCGAGTCAGCCATGCCCCCCCCCCCCCCCCCCCCCCCGCCGCCTCTATCCTTCCTAAGTATTGCTCCCGAGACCGTGGCTCCGTCAAGCCATATAGCCACCCTTCATTTCCTTAAGGTCGGAAGGCAGAACAACGGCCAGAAGGGCTGGGTGACTGGGAAAACTGGGAGAAAGAATACGTCCATGGAGCGTGTTCAGAGCTTGGCGGTCCGATTTTCTGGAGGCCATCTGAAGCAGTTTGGACACGATCAATCGCGCGTGTATCGGACACGATGGTTCTCGGCAACGATCCCTGCAGGAGACAGCCAGAAGCCTTACTACTGCTCGGCATTGTTCGGCTCATTAGACGGTGTGCGCTTCTAACGTATCAATATAGCCGAAATTGGACATAGACCAAGAGAACAGCGTCAGAGACCACGTCCGATACCTTTCTAGTGCATATCGCTGCTGGGAAGCTAAAAAGTAATGGTAATCTGGATTGATAGAGCAGTCCTCGAAAATAACAAACACGCCAGTATTGCTGCTTGCGGAGCTAGATCAAGCGAGAAACATAAGACGAAAATCAGGCACTGCTATCGACCGTTCAATTGATGACGGCGCAAGTTGGTAATGATTCACTATGAGGACGGGCGCGCAATACAAGACGAGGAGAATGAAAAGAAGCGCCCGTCGTGTCTCCTTCATTGTCCTCGTCTTCCATCTAGCGCCACAGTCCTGATATCACTATCGAACGCCACATTTTCACTATTATCGCTGATCAACCAATACCGGTATCCTAGCGTTCTGGCTACGGTTCATAAATACTACTTGAACAGTAAGATTCAGTACATGCGGTACGAAGCTTTTCTAACGAAAGAAAAAGCACAAAAAATATACCAACGCTCACAAAATGCGACAAACGCGAATTATTGTACAATAAACCACTTTAGCTGGCTGGCATGGTTTCGATTACGACTATGTGTCCCACTAGGCTCCTGTTCACGACGGTGACCTTTGCTGTCGATCATGGGTCAAAAGGCCAGCTACGGTAAACACCCCAAAACCAACCGCAAGGCGTAGCGAAGTTGCGCGAGAAAACATCCAAGCGAAGGCGAAGCGCCGCTGAATATTCGTGTCACGATGCCACGCAGACGCGGCAGCTGGCACATCGACGTAATTACTCCGCAGAGATTTGAAATAGGCCTTTCCTTAGTTTTGTAGATGGTTTTGCAGTGCGCAAACCGACAACTAAATGACACTGTGAATCCATCCGCCGCATGGCCAGCCGTAAGGCAAATCGAAACCTTGTAAGTAGACCCACCGAACCACTGCGTTAAAGGGCGTCTGCGTAGGCACGAGCTAGACTAACGTATTTGTGAGCTGGCGTCCTTGCGAGCTACTTCTCCGTTCGTTGTTCCAAGTTCTTAAGTATGTATCGGCTAATCATGGAAAAATAACTCGCGCTGAGCGTGTCCATTACAAGAGTGGCCTCTTTTTCTGCTTTTAGACAGGTAACCGTAGGCAACGGACAGGTAACGATCTGGCGGCATCTCCAGAACACGCAGCCGTGGTGGCTCTGCCAGAAGAAGTGCCATGGAGTACCGGCGACAAAGCTGTTGTTGCGCGAAGCTACTGCGTATACCGGCATCATCACCCGAGAGCACTCACACGCTAACAAATCCACACGCCGGTTGTTGCTTTCATGTGCTGCTGTTCGCACCTCCATGGTTCAATCGCTTCAGCGGCTGTGCAGCTTCCCTTTCTTTTCGTGTGGTTCTTTTTTGTTTAGTTTTTTTCTCGATCGCGGAAACGCAACGGAAAGCACGTGGGCATGCAGGTCTTGGACTATTTACAGAGTCACTTTTCCCTGGTCGCGAAGTACTAACACAATCGTTTTACTACATTTTTGTTCACGCGAGCGCGAATTCTACTCGTGTTTTAATGTATTTAATGTGTCTCTTTCGATGTAATAAATGCCTTATTATTATTAGGTTATGTTTTATTACGGCTTCCGCAAAAGGGGGCCAGGGAACCCAGGCTCTTTCACGTTCCTACCTCTTTCAGCGGACACTCGTATCTCCACAGAATGCAAAGTCTATACAATAATAATTTTCTTCGTCTTGATATCTTTCAAAACGTGTTGTCTTCTTTCTGTTTCGTGCTCCGTGCTTTTTCTTGAGCCTTCTCTCTGGCTGCACTTCTATCCTGTCATCTCATAGTTACTCTATCCTTTCATATACGTCGCCTCATCGAATTTACGCTTATAGCTATCGATTGGTATTGAAGAACCGTTATTCATTGTGTCATTAATTGTGTGTGTCTGTACTGTCTCTCAATTTTGTGGTATAGCTGTTTCTTTGCTCACTATGTACCTGTTTATCGTGTTCTTTTCTTCACGTTCTATTCTATTTTTTGCTCCATATCTTTAGGATGTAGTTGTGTTAAATTTTTTGTTCATTTCTCGGTGCACCAGTTTTCAGACCTCCCGTTGTTCCAGGGCACACCAAATAAACACTTATCATCAACATTCTTCTTCTTCTTCTTCTTCTTCTTCTTATTATTATTATTATTATTATTATTATTATTATTATTATTATTATTATTATCTAAATATCCCATTTGGTTCTCAACTGAACTTATAACTGCCCTAAAGCATAAAGATCGCGCGCACCGTAAATCCAGAATTCCTGTGCCTAATGAGTGGAGAGAAGAATCCCGCTTTTTTCGAACTCTCTGCAAACGCCTCTATAAGCGGGATCATGACGCATATATTGCGTTCTTGGAGAAGATCGCCTCCGACCGGCCGGCGGAATTTTGGAAGTATATCCGCAAGCGTACCAGTAATCGCGGAGAGTGTTTTCGCCTGCTCGACTCTAGTGGAGTAGAAGTACAAGCAGTCGCGGATTGTTTTGCTGCCCATTTCTCTTCCTTATATAAGCCTTCAGGTTTCAACGCTGGTGTCAGTCAGCAGCACACAACGGCTCCTACATCTAGTCCTGTGTTGTTTGATGCAGAGCTGATCATCGAATGCCTTAAGCGCTTGAAGCCTTCCCTATCTTGCGGTCCTGATGGCATCCCTTCCGCAATCTTACGGCGGTATATTTGCCCCAGTATTGACATCTATATTTAATAGCTGTCTGAATACTTCCACCTTCCCTCACATGTGGAAAACTGCTCGTGTTTTTCCTGTATTTAAGTCTGGCTGTAAAACCGATGTCTCAAATTTTCGCCCGATTTCTCTTCTTTGTGCCACGTCTAAGGTTTTTGAGCTTGCTCTTCAGAACGTATTGTCTTTTACTCTGAAGAACACATTGATTCCGAATCAGCATGGATTTCTCACCGGCCGCTCCTCTATCACAAATCTGGCAAGCTTCATGACACATATCTCCGCGCCAGTACTTCAAAGGGGGCAAGTAGACACCATATATTGCGACCTCAGTAAAGCTTTTGATGTGGTAAGCCACTCACTGCTTCTCATCAAGCTTACGCACTTTGGTGTTGACTCGTCAACTGTAAATTTCTTGCGGAGTTATCTTATTGGTAGATGATGTTTTGTTAACGTCAACGGCCAAACGTCTTCTTCGTACATGGTAACCAGCGGCGTTCCTCATGGATCAGTGTTAGAACCACTTCCTTTTTTATTTTTTATTAATGACGTTCTTTCCGCCATTCGGCATTTTTCATTCCTCCTAGTATGCCGATGACATAAAGACTTTAAAGGTAATTGCCACTGTTGATGACTGTCGCATCCTGCAGTCTGACCTGCTTTATTTTTCTAAATGGTGCACAGATAATAATAACCTCACCTTGAATGCTAAGAGCAAAGTCATGACTTTCACCCGCAAAACAGCAAGCCTTTCTTTTTCTTATTCAGTAGATTCTGTACCATTGTGTAAGGTCCGTGAGATCAATGATCTTGGAGTACTTTTTGATACAACCTTACACTTTTCAGCTCACACTAAACGCGTTGCAATGCGGGGCATGCGCACGCTTGGCTCTGTTTGCAGACTGTCGAGGGAATTCAATTCTCCTACACCGTTCCGCAAGTTGTATACAACAATCTGTCTTCCTCAACTCGAATACGCGTCGGTCGTCTGGAATGGCATTTCTAGATCAAACAGTGACATTATAGATCAGGTCCAGAAAAAGTTTCTAAGCGTATATCATCACCGCTTTGCTAACACGGACTCTGGGCCCTGCTCTAGCACTGTTGAATTATTGCCATTGCCCTTACTTCGCTGCCGACGTAATCGCGCTGACCTGATTTTCCTCTTCAAACTCCTTCACGGTATCCTCATGTGGCCCGAACTCCTCAGTTGTATCACATTTCGTATTCCATGCAAGATCACCAGAGAACACAGACCTTTCCTGGTTGCTGCCTGTCACCACCAACACTCAACCGTCCATAGAATACAGAGTCTTTATAACGCCAATTTCCATGACCTTGATATTTTTCACAACTCTCTGTCTTTGTTCTGCTCTCAGCTTATCCGTTGTTGTGTCTTAGTTTCATATATTGTTCAACTTCCCTTCTCCTCCTTTTTATTGTGTATGCATTTTGCGCCTATGGTTACATGCATGTACAGCTTTTCAAGGTTGTTATTTTTCATTCAATGTTTTTTTTTGTTTTTTTTTACTGATATTCCCCTGCTGTATTTGCTGATATTTTTCACAACTCTATGTCGTTGTTCTGCTCTGAGCTTTCCGTTGTTGCGTCTTATTTTCACATATTGTTCAACTTCCCTTCTCCTTTTTATTATGTATGCATTTTGCGCCTTCGGTTACATGTATGTACACTTTTCTTTTCAAGGTTGTTATTTTGTATTCATTGTTTTTTTTTTCACTGATACTCCCCTGCTGTATTTCTTTTTCTATGTATACGTGCGTCAGCACCTAGACCTCACGGTTGTTCCTGGGCACGATAAATAAATGATTGATTGATTAATTATTATTATTATTATTATTATTATTATTATTATTATTATTATTATTATTATTATTATTATTATTATTATTATTCATGCCCGCTTCACACCTAGTATACGCTGTGGCAAAACCAACCACATTGTGAGTCTCTAATCAACACTGACTTAAACGTTGTGAACCTGTTAGACTATAGCAGTGCAAGCAAAACATAATTGAATGAGCATCCGGGCCCATTGCAGTTTACTATAACGTTTGTTATTTTTGCGCTTTGTGTAATGTCCAGGAATTTTGAATATTGGGCCTTCGGCTATATGTTGAACTTCTCCGCAGTGCACCAGCGTAAGTGTATGAGCAGCATTTTCAATAAAATGACATTACAGAAGGCAGCCTGAATTTCGACCACTTTCAGTTAGCAACGTCCAGAGGGTACGCACGTGTACTAACATGTGTATTTACGGCGCTCAGTCATAACCTTTTTGCTGCGTTATAGGAGAATCTTGGTGAGAACTGAGACACTGCTATAACGAAGAAAGTTACGAATAAGTGCCGTAAGTACGCATGTTATTTGAAGGGTGTAGCCTGTCAACGTTGTCATGGGAAAGTTGTTGAAATTCGGGGGCCTTTTGCAAATATATATATATATATATATATATATATATATATATATATATTAAATGCAGCCCATTGAATCATCCTGGTGCATTGCGGTGAAGATTGCCAGATGGCTGCAGCAGCAATGTCCAAATTCTTGGGTATGAACAGCAATATCGCAGCTGCTAATTTGACTTATTTTGGTATTTAATATGGACCCAGGTTTATACGTATATACAGGGTGTCCCAACTATCATGCCCCAAGATTTCAAATCTGCAGATGTCACGTAGCTGGACAGAGCGAAGTTAATGTTGTTTGCCGTCGCTTGGAGATCCTCACTGATTAGTTTTTTTTGCTTACGTCTAATTACATAATTAGTCTTAATTAATTATTCATCTTCTCAATATTATAATTAGGTGAAAAGTGTCAATGAGAAAATTGTAGAGTAACATGAAAAACTCCCGATACAGCTTTCTGTTGCTCAATACGTGCTACATAAAAGTGTTTTTCCGAGCGGGAAAGAAGCCCGCGAACACACGCAAAATTGCCGCACAACTGGCCGCTTATCCTGAGAATGGTCCCCTGAAGTTTGTCTTCATAGAACGAATATACTGACTCTGGGAAGTATATAGATAACACTATGCGATACAGCTATTACGGTTCTACATCTGGGTTTATTGCCTGTCTTAAAGAAAAGCATTCAAAATTACGCGGTGAAGCTAAGATGGGGGAGCGAGGAGAATGTTGAGTGAGGGGCGACTCATGCGAGGGACAAGTCAGTAAGTAATTTGTTTTTTTTCAATGCCCTTTTTTTTCTTCTCCAATGTTCGGCCGCATGCACGCGGCTGTTGCACAAGACCATGCAGTAATAGATTTTTGCCTATAAATACGTCAATGTTTCCGTTAGAAAGCGGGACAGAGACAAATAGAGAGTTCTAGCCGACCGTTTGCGGTCGGCTAGAACTCTATATGAACTCAGAACCCTGAACTCAGACCCGTGCACTCTAACAAGTTGCAAAGAGCCGCTGAGCGTCAACGCCAGTGCGCGTGCGCACAACGTTCATGTCGTCTGCGGAAAGCGACGCACGCAGCCCTCGCTCAGCTGCCGAGCCGACTGAGCGGAACGTAACGGCGCGTCCGCTGGCTTTAATTATTTGTTGTTTTACAGCTAAGTTGACTGCGCGTCTCTCGTGTCTGTGATATGCACGCTTAACGAAAATGCGAAATGAACGCAGTTAGCTGCAGTTGCTCAGCGCTTGAAACATGAGCGGAGTGGACCGCATATAGGTGACGCTCAGCTGTAACTGTCTAATACTATTGTTAAGGGATGGCCGAAGCCGGCTGTAGATGCGTATGAGTGTATAGCGAAAAGGACGAAACATGTCTTAATTGAGCGAGATCTTTTTCATCTTGCTCGGAGCTGCAAAAAATTAAAATTAAATTCTGAGGTTTCAGGGGCCAGAACCACCATCTGATTAAGCGACACGTCGCAAGGGGGCCACCTAGATTAATTTTGGCCATCTGGAGTTCGGTCGCCTAAACCCGAGTACACTGAGCGTTTGCATGATCAGTCCCCATCGGAATGCCGCCACCGCGGCTGGGATCGAACTCGAGACCTCGAACTCAGCAGCGCTATGCCATAACCACTGAGCAACCACTACGAGTGCACTGGACTGCACCGCTTCTGCAAATATGTACTTTACATACTCCCTCGCTCTGGTTTCTTCCCTCGTAAAAATACACCTTGCCCCAGAATTTGCCTCAATTCCCTCATTCTCCGAATCCTTTCTCAGTGATTTAATGATATGCACACCATTTTACGCAACCTCAGGAAAACGCGACCACGTTCATGCGCTTCCAGTGAAATTACGCCTAAACTTCACCAACTTGAGCACTGCAGTAATTGCACTTGGATCGACAGCAGTCAACAGCAGGCGCTGACAGGTGTTTCACGTCTAAGCTTGGTACTCGTTAAGCACAATTATTAAATTTGGCATGTTTTATTGCAGTATGAAAAAAAAAGTTTTCTCAACGAACTTGTACTTTATATTCCTCAAAAAGTACTGTTCATTGATTAAAAAAATGGGAGTTTGATTGATTATCCTGCCGATTAACTGAGGAACTGCGTGGGTCGGCCGGATTAATTTCTTAATCAATAATCGCTCGATAATGGGACTCTTTGTCAGAACGCTTTCCGGTTTATCCTTACCAAAACTCGAGCCGCGCGTGCCCTTGAAAGCAAGTGAAATGAATGTGCAGCGAGCGAGAGAGAGAGATAAACAACTTAATTGAAATAAAGAAAGTGCCTAGTTACTGCGGGTGGAGCCCCTCTTCCAGGGCCGCACTGGCTATTGCGGCTCGCCGGGCCTGGTCGAGGGTCGCCAATTGGCTTCCCAAGTCCCGTTGGGAGAGTCGCGCCTCCCCCGACAAATTGTCGAGTGTGTCGTTAAGTAGACGGCGTCTGCCGGACGTTGCGTGCATTGGTAGGCTATGTGTTCGAGTATCGGGCTGGAGTCGCACCACGGACATCTTTCCCTGTGTGTGTCGGGAACATTTTTGGAGTCTATGTAAGTGTGGGGCAGGTGTTTCTCTGTATTCGGCGCCTGTCACTCGCCTGTCGCCTGTTGAGTTTGGGGGGAGGAGGTGGAGCTTTGGTTCAGCCAGCGTGCTCCGCAGAGCGCTTTGCGATCCCCGCCCTATTTCGAGCGAGACCTGAACTCTGCTCTCGTTTTAATCAATGGCATGCTCCAAGCAGGTCTCGCATTTCTTGCCAGTATTTTGGCCCTGGTGGTGGCGACAGGTAAGTTTAGGCTGGTAACCTATAGGCCGGCAATCGCCCAACCTGGGCGTACCTTGGCTATGAGTGGCTATGGAGTTGCGCTGCTGAGTTTGAGGTTGCACGTTTGACACAACCGCGGAGGGACGGAGTAAAGGGGGGGTCTAGGCCACTCTCATGGCGGTAGTTTCCCATGTGGCGTCTATTAGGTGCGGCGCTCTCGGGTTGGGGAGAAACGCCCCTTTCCAAGCGTTGAGGACCCGTAATGAACGAGCACCATGCCGGGAGAGCGTGCTTGTATACCTATTTTACTGGTTGATACCCGGCAGTAGCTTAAGTCTGCCTCCCATAGCTGCGGTGGATGCTCTACCAAAATGCCGTCTGTCGTTGGGCTAGGGGCGCCCAGAGACCATGCCTAGAAATTTCTATAGCATCCCCTTTCGAGATGCGAACCCCCACGAGTATAGCTGAGCACCAGGCCGGGGGACATCTTCGCCCATTATAACAGCCAGTGGGTTCCCGGTGGCACCAGGATTCAAACCCAGTACCTCTCGCCTACGAGGCAGGTGCTCAACCGCTAGGCAAATCAAAAATGCAAAAATGCAAAAGTGCTCGTGTGTTTAGATTTTAGGTGCACGTTAAAGAACCCCAGGTGGTCAAAATTAATACGGAGTACCCCACTACAGCGTGCCTCATAATCATATTGTCTACGTTTTGGTACGTAGAACAATAGAATTTAATTACTATTAATCAACGCACCGTGACAAAGCTTCCAATGTTCTGGGCCATAAATCGCTTCAAGTAGGCATAAAAAGAACTTACTAGTAACTGAAAACGTCTAATTGCTATAGTTTCTGTACGCTCGTTCATACCTAGGTCAGCTTTCTGGCCGCGAAGGCCCAACTTGTCATCATGTGCAATATAAAAACAACTTCATCTTTGCCTTTCGGAATCCTTGTTTTTATTCAAAGTCATTGGTTGCGTCCCGATGACGGAATACATATGTCACGCAATACCGGTTATTTCGACATTATGAACTAACTTTGCATCTATTGGCTGTTTTCAACCTCTATTAAGCACTCTGAAAAGCCAAAGAGTATTCGACTGGTAGAAACAGCGTGCTCTGGTTAAGCTCGGCTGGTTGGGTCCGACTGCCACATTTTGATGTGAAGCGTTTTGGACGTCAAATAGGCCTGCCTACGATTTTGATTGCAGGAACTGGGGCGCTATAACGTAAAATGATTCCAAACTGCTTTGATTCCAATTTCTGCAATCAGCCTCCACGATTTTCGGGCCACTCCCAACTTCGCCTGTCTGTCACGCGACGTCACGAAACCGCGATAGCTCCCCATCTGATATAACGTGTACAGACTGATTATGCATGATTAAACCGCACGAAAGAAAAATAATCATTCGACGCCTTTTCACCATTAGCCCACTGCTATTGGTCCAATGTTTTATGGCTATGCCTGCTTCGACTGTCTGTCACGCGACCTCACAAAACCGCGAAATCTCATCACGTCACAGTGACGTGTACGCGAAAAAAAATGCATTAATATGCCGAATAAAACTGAAAATGTTTCTGAATAACCACAGACTGCCCCGTTCCGAAAGGACTAGAAGGTGCTGCCCGCCGATCGCCCAGGCCCTCGCTACTCCCATCTGCCGGTGAGCATGCATTTATTTACGCATGATAAACCTTTTTGCGTGGCAGTAAAACGTTATCGAGCCCTTTCGGCATGCATACATCATCACTCTGCCAACTCTTCCTTGCTGAAGATCCGTTTTAGCGACATTCTTATTCTTCCGTCGCAGGCCGCCGCGATTTTCGACCAGCCACCGCAAGCAAAATAAGACGAAGTGGGCCAATCGGAGAAGCCGGCGCCACCCTCTTCATGCGGTTATCTATTTTCACTGTGCTGGCTCGGCCCCATCGAAACCCTCTCCACTAGAGCGTGCTCCTTGCCTCTTGTCAGCCAATTAGATAAGAAAAACCGCTGAGTGTAGACAATGTTATTGGTTTTGAAAGCGAACAAAGGTGACCTGCTACAAACGAGGAGAGTGTTTAATTGGGTTGTTCAGACAGCGGGGCGGGTCACCGCCTGATGCTTGCGTCGGTGGTTACGTAAATTTGACGTCAGGAGTTTGGAATCAAAACAGTTTGGAATCATTTTACGTTATAGCACCCCTGAGCTCAACATGCCCGTGAAAATACTTAGTGCAACTACAATTGTCTACACCTCTTGAAATGCGAAAGAAAAAAGAAAAAAATTTAAATTAAATTATGGGGCTTCACGTGCCAAAACCACGATCTGATTATGAGGCACGCCGTAGTGGGGGACTCCGGAAATTTGGACCACCTGGGGTTCTTTAACGTGCACCAAAATCTAAGTACACGGGTGTTTTCGCATTTCGCCCCCATCGAAATGAGGCCGCCGTGGCCGGGATTCGATCCCGCGACCTCGTGCTCAGCAGCGCAACACCATAGCCACTGGGCAACCACGACGGATAAGGAAAAAGAAAGAAGGGGGGGGGGGCGAAAGGGAAAGAGTCGAAGAAAATCATGAGCTATTCCGCTTTGTGAAGGTGGATGACCAGCGAAGCTGTTTAGCACACAACACAGACGTGACACAGTATGGGGAGGCCGTGGATAGCGCGAACTCCAGAGGAGCAACGCGTCTACGAAGAGCGACGGCAGGAACAGAGACGAGAATGCAATCGTCGCCGGCAATGCGCGCTACACGCGGCCTCTCCATTATAACGAGAGAAGAGAAGCGAAATTCGAAATGGAGAACAGCACCTTGTCTAATATACACGCGCGACGGTGCCACCGCCCCGGGAGAGCGGCAGGAAACTAAGCACGCAAGCGGTTGGAACGCCGACAAAGAGAGGGCGGTGCGAACGTAGACATGGCCGACGCGGGTCAGCCTTTAGGGTTAACTTCCGACCTCTTTTCGTCCAAGGTGTGAGAAGCGTAGTTCAAGGGCGTGTTACAGGTGCCGGAGCCCACCACCCGGAGTTCACAGGGGTATGTGCCATTGGGCTTGGACCCTTTCTGCACAATCACCAGGATCGGCCCAAATTTTTGCACACGCACACGAAAAGCGCACAGAAGCCTAGCCATAAACAGCTTCGCTGTAAAGAAATAGATGACTGAAAGCCCCGTGTCGCGCGAAAATGGTCACACTGGTATGAAATAATGCACACGGAGCCATCGCACATTTGGGAGGCCGATGGTGGTAAAAGAGCGGGGTACCTTGCAAGGAGACGTCTCTCCTAGAACTCCTTCGTGGGTGGTTCTCAGTGTATAGGCACACACGTTTAAGCGTGCATGACATATATATATATATATATATATATATATATATATATATATATATATATGTGTGTGTGTGTGTGTGGGCACAGTTGTCTTGTAGCGCAATCTCTTTTCGACGCCACTATTCGAAAAAAGAAAGAAAAAGAGAAATAAAGGCACACCAAGAACTACTAGACCGATCCCAAAGAGGATTGAGAAAAAAGAGAACAAGAAAAAGAAGGAGTCTTCGAAAAAAAGACCGATCGAGGAAAAGCTTGAGCGGAGGGCAATTTGACGACGACGTGGCCGCTACAGCAGCCGCCTAAGCGACGCCAGCGCAAAGAAAATAAGGAAGCAGACAGACGGGGGATGGTACGGGATTCGTCATTCGTTTGGCAGACGACAGGAGGAGCACGGCTCATTCTTGAGCCCAATTTTACGACCGGGGGCAATTTTTCGCCGCCCTGGCTCTCAAGCATGTAACGAACCGTCTCTCGAGGGAGGACGACGGGGGCATCTTTATAAGAAACGCTGGATTTGGATGCAGCGGAGCGCGGACGCAAGCTCGTCGGGTCAACGATAAGAATCCCGTGATCGGCAGAGCGGGCAGGACGCACTAGGAAACGCCAAGCTATTGGGTCATTCTCGTTCTTTTTCTTTATCTTTTTCTTCTTGTAAATCGCTCCCACCACCCCCCTTAGTTGGGCTCCGGCTGTTCACCGGCTTCCTGAATTGCGAGGTGAAATCTTTGAAGGGGTACGCTCAACCAGGGTTAGGCATCGTGGGACTCATGACACCTGCTGCACGTGCGAGAAAGAGGTGCTATCAATCCGCGCGCGATTAGGCGTGTCAAAGCTTCCGAACCCTCTAAGGCGGCGATAGAATGCGCAGTGAGGCCATTTGACCACGCGTCAAGCCTGACTGAGCTGAAAAGAAGATATAAAAGGACGCGAGCCAGTATATAGCGCTGTTAACGTCGGACACACGGTCCGCGGACCAAGAGAGGTGCCCGGATTGTCCGCTGTCTCCACCAAAACACAGTCTTCGCTCGAAATGTGACGTCATCGCAATGCGTTTTTTACGTTCGATGTCCACCTTAGTGCGTCTGTTACAAAAGCGTTAGGTTGCGGAGCATGAGCTCGTGGGTTGAACTTCTGTTGGGAGAAGAATGCAAACACGCTCGCATATTGATTCTTTGGTGCGCAATAAGGAACCAGAGAGGGTGAAAATCAACCTCGAGCCCCCTCGGTACGTCGTCTGCCGCCGCCGCCGTGCTGACTTAGGATATTAAAACCCACTGATTGTTCACTCGTTACCTACAACAACAGAAAAATGCGCGATCGTCTATTTCTTCTCTCAAATGTACGGTGTTGCTGGAGATATGCGGGAGAGCACAGGTACTGAGCTGTACGCGGCTGCTGTTAGCACGTACCAATGCCAAGTCGAAGCGCTTCCTGTTTACAGCGACACGAAGCTATAGAATCGCCCGGACATTAGACGCACGGAATTGATGTTTGAGGCGAGACCACACTCTATTTTATCTTGCTCTGTGGCCCGCCACATTGGCAGCAAGAAATAGCAGCTTAAGTGGTGGTGCACGGAGACTGGATGGCTGCGTTATCCGCTATGCCGACCTTCTGACTGGCTGTCAAAGGGGTCACGTTTTTCTAACTTTCTGGCTATAAATGGAAAGTAGCAAAAAAGCATTCCTGCGATCTTGTCAGGATGACGAAGCTTAACATGACGCTAGACATTTTCGAAGCGAACATTTTTTAAAGCGAAGCTTTTCTTGTCTTTTTCCACGGAGCCGGAACATTTTCCACGGAGCCGGAATAATTTGAGGAACAACACGCATGCCAAAATATGAAAATGAGCGGGCGTATGCAATGGCGTATGTCAGAAGCAAGTGTAGCGCCGCACCATCGTTATGGGCTGTGAACTTGTTTTGCTCATGATTAAAATTCATAGCATTTTCATTGCTCTGAGGAGGTGTCGACATTTTTGTTTCAAGCGATCACGCGCCTTGACTATAGGTAGAAGTGTTAAAGTACATATCGTTTTCAAGATCGTGAATAGCACGTCATATAGAGTTCAGTACACAAATCATTATTCTTGTAACAGTGAAACCTTAAACATTCATGCTTTCTAATGCCAATACAGCAGTGTAATCAAATTCTCTCTCTCTTTTAATTCGAAAGTTCTCTTGCGGCAAAAAAAAAAAAAAAACATGTACGCGTCCGTCACGAATACAGAACCATTTTCTGACTTCACTTTCTTTCTTTCTTTCTTTCTTTCTTTCTTTCTTTCTTTCTTTCTTTCTTTCTTTCTTTCTTTCTTTCTTTCTTTCTTTCTTTCTAATTTTGTGGGCGTTTGTCAGAGCCAAAGGAAAACAAAAAATTTTGAGAGAGGCGATACCCAGGTGTTTGCGCTGTACAATTCTTCAGATGAAATAAATGCCTTTAAACGAATCGTTTAAAAACTTGCACAACAATCGTATAAGTAACTAACAACTTGCCGTGCAAAAAAAAAAAAAAAACGAAAAGAACAAGGAGGTTCTTTGGACTCTTGGCACGAATAAAAAAGGTTTCGGCAGCCAATCTGTGCTAACTGTGTTGACACAATGTGACATGTGACATGCGTTTGAAGAGTGTCTGACAACCGGTATAAGACAATGAGACAATGCATAACATGGGAAGGTCGGTAGAGCAAACTGGGATCCGAGGCTAGAAGCAGCCACCGTCCGGTTATTTGGGAAAATAGGAATGCGCCAAAAGTAGCACCAAGAGGGCACAAACACTGTACATACTTGGACGTGAAAAAGAAGCCTAAAGAAGTATACGAAAAAGCAAAAAAAGATGCAGACCCCACACACTGTGGGCATCGATGCTATGCGAAGCATATTGGAGCTAGCTGCTTGCTGGCTATCCAACAGCTTTTGAAGTTCTGCAGAGCATTACCAAATAGACCAGCATGTTCGTGTGAGCCCAGTGGGAGTGTGACACACACCCGCGCGCCGGCGAAGGCATAATTATGAAGACCCAACCCATAGGTTGGAACCTATATGTGAAGCGAAGCTTTCGCGAAGTAGTCAATTAAGTGGTATGCAACTAAATTATACCAGTAGAATTTCCTTTATTTTCATCTTATGAAACATGTTTATGTTTCTCCACTATAGCTTGCACAGGATAAGCCGAAATCCAAACACATCTGTTTATGCGGATGTACAGTGTGATAGGTCGACGCAGGGATGTCACCGGAGGACGAAGGCAATGTTTGATGCGTGTCGAAGAAACAGAGAACTGCGACCGATATCTGAATGCATTTAAGGCTTTAATACTCCCCTGTGTCCCAGTGGCCCATACCCAGGGGCCTAAGAACAGGGTAGTCAAATTTTAGGAATTTAAGAAAGTCAAGGAGGCCGTTGAATATCACCCACTATCTCATTATGAGGTCTGTGTGCTGTAGATGCATCTATAATTCTACATTATCTGTGCAGGCTTTTATGGCGTGATTTATTGTTTGGTCGCGCTGTACAGAGTTGCGCTCCCTCGCCCATTTTGTCGGTCAGAGCTAAACCATACTAACCGGCCAGGCTACTATTTTTTTTTAGATAACTGGGCGTCGGTCCCAATAATGTTTCGCATTAAAAAAATCATGAGCCATTCCACTCTGTGAAGGTGGATGACTAGCGAAGATCTTTAGCACACGACACAGAGGTGACACAGAATGGGGAGGCCGCGTATGGTCCGGACTCCGGAGGAGCAACGCGCCTACGAAGAGCGATGGCAGGAACAAAGACGAGAATGCAATCGTCGCCTGGAGTGCGCACTACACGCGGCCTCCCCTTTACGATGACAGAAGTGAACTTGAAAATAGAGAATGGCACCTTGTTTTAAATAAACGCGCGACGGTGCCGCCACCCCGGGTGAACGACAGGAACCTAGGCACGCAAGCGGTTGGAACGCTGATAAAGAGAGGGCATTGCGTACGTAGACATCGAAAACACGGGTCGCCCTTTTGGGCTAATATCCGATCGAAGGAGCACAGACGTCCTGGACGTCTGTTGTCCTTTCGATTACAGACCCGACGCCTTCTCCACAGCCCGCACTACAAAAATCACCAAGTATAAGCCTGTGCGCCTCTACCTTGTACAGCGGTACCAACGTGTGACCGTCGACGCCGTCATCGTTCGTGCTGTGGGCTCATGGGACCATAAGAACGACGCCATCATGTGACGGATCTGTACCCGCTCATGCTTCAAGATCTTCAAGAAGCTGGTGGTGAGTGAGGTCATCACTGCTTTCCGAAAGATCCACCACAACCACGTCGCTCACCGGTATTTGCCATTCCGCCGTTGACTCTACTTCCAACACTGGTCGGTGACGTCAACCAGTGTTGGGCCCTGCTCGGACCATTTTGTGCCCGTGCCTGTGGACTTTATACCCATTTCCTGTACTATCGCCCACTCCTCACTACCTTCATGCCTTATTAGTGTTCCTTAGCGCTAGTATTCTTTATGAACATGTGAATAAAAACCTCCGTTGTTACCCTTGCTCCTGAGACTTCTTTGGGTCCCAGGTTCGACAATGGTAGTTCAAGAGCGCGTTGCAGGTCCCGGAGCCCACCACCCAGAGTCCACAGAGGTACGTGCCGTTGCGCTTAGACCCTTGCTGCACTACCACCAGGCTCGGCCCACATTTTTTCACACGCACACAAAAAATGCACGGAATTCTAGTCATAAACAGGTTCACTGTAACAAATTACATAGTACCTGGTTGCCTGCATGACATCGTCCTGGTATTATTGTGCTGTGACAGAATCTTGTAAGAGCCACATCGTCGATAGTTTAAACGTTGTTCTTTTTCGGATCACTGCTCTGATCACTGCACCACGCGTCAATCACTGTACGTAATCACGCTCCTATGTAGTACTTCGAATACGCCTCTGTACTGATAACGAACTCTTTCACAGCAATGAAAACGCTCCTTTGAAGGACTTTAGCAGACCATAGTCCATGTAGTCAACCAAGCGACAATGGACGGTTGCTCAGCGCTCTTTTTTTGTAGCGCAGCTGCTTTCTTTGCCTGGCATAAAAGAGGAAACTTCAATGACACATCAGCCACGTTTTCATTCGTGGTAAAAGGCGCACAAATGCAGAGTTTGAACGATAAATTAATAACAAAGAAAAGAAACTGAACAGTGCATACTCCACTAAGAAAAACGCTGAAGCAAGGTTTCTGCTCTTCGTGACAAATTAACGTACACCGAGAATTTCATTCTATAAAGTAGACAGTGTCGTAGATGAATCGTCTTGTCTCTTCGTCGAACAATAAATCTGACGTTTGCCACAAAGTTGTCGTAACATGTTCCCATAATCGTGGATGAACAGCGTAATGGATATTCTCCTGCGTGTGCACGTGAAACGTGCACACGCAGGAGAATATTTCACGTGCACACGACTAAACCTCCAGCTGCGACATCTTCACTATACTGATATTGTACAAAAGGGTCGTCACAGCACTGTTTCTGCCATTGGACTATGCGAAAGCGTTATAGGACGTGCTTCGCGGCACTCGCTCTGACATGAAGTAGTGCCTCACAACTACGCTGTTTTGGTAGCATTGTTGGTGCATGTTTCACCTGTAGGATCATCTTGTATTGCGGATAAAGCAAAGGCGAACTGGAAACTTAAAATCAGATCAGCAGATATTGCGCCTGAGGCAGATGGCACATTAGCGTGCTTGATCTGAGGAAAGAGGAGGATGCACTCCCCAGCGCCGCCTTTCAGCAGAGTTTAAGAAACCTAATGTCTACAAGTCTGTCGTTCAGTATGTCATCATTCAAAGCTTCATTCACGGGCGAACAAGACAACGCGCACATATATGCGGAAGAGGACGCAAGCTCGTACCTCGTGAGTCATCCAGCGCACGATACACGCCGACCTCTACAACGCAACGCCCTAAAATGAGTCTTATAAACGTCACCAATCACAAGATAGGCCCACATCACCTAAGAACTTGAGTAAGAGCCGCGACACCTTCCTCCTGAATGTCGAGCGTCCTCGCGGAAACAACGCGTCGTCAACACGACAGCTTGTGCTCGACGCTGAGGGGCATTAAACAAATATTTGCGCTCGGCACATGGCACTGCAGGAAGTAATGTTAAACATCTCCGTTAGTCTTGCAGGTTACATACAGGGGCGACGTGAGAAGCCCGATCTCGTTTAATCATGTGCAAGTAGGCGATGATCCCGTGTGGAGGTGATACTTGGACGTGTGACATAGGTTGCTTTTTGTTGGTAAAGAAAAACGAAAGCAAAGCGAAACAAAACAAATTGCGACCTTACACCAGAACCCATTTATGGAATTTCTTAGATCGATCTCGGTGCCTTATAAAGAAGTGTCGTAACCCGGCTGCTGAATATACACTGGCAAACCCGTGTCACAAAAACGGGCGTCATAGACATTTATTTCATGCGCATCCAGGTGTAGCTTGCTTTCGGCTGTTATGACAGGGTCCTTCGTTATGAGTAATAAACAGACGCCCTCAATATTTTCCATCGGTATTCGTTTAGTGCTTGGAATATAGAAGCCATGCCAACCGCTGATGTCAGCATGCTGACAACAGCGGTTGCTGTAGCACGAAAGACGCTCTGGTTTTCAGTTTTGTTAAAGGTACACAGTATTGGTGCATCTTGGTCGTATGTATATTACGGCGCGTTTATAAGGATGGCAGAGCATTTTTCTTTCTTCGGCTTTTCGATCATGACAAGACTTGTTGCCGCGCCGATACATAATTAATGAAGAAACTTTTGACATTCCTAAAACCAAGCACCCAGACACGCACGCATGCACAGATGACGGAATTAAATGCGCAGACCGCCAGACGCATTTGCGTAATAGCCGCGCATGCAGAAAAAGCAGCAGCCGTTCCTGCACGGCAGCTCTTTTTTTTTTTTTTAACAGAGTAGCATTCACGTGGCTACGTCACTTCGTTGGCATTTCTTTTCTTCTGCTATTTTTTTTCTCCTGAAAACGAGGTAAAAATAAGAAGAGTTCCGTTGCCGAGGAGCTCCTCCGAGTTAAATGACGTGTTCACTGTGCCTACAAAATCTCTGTACAAAGCTACCACCAAATGAACACAAAACTAAGCTGAAGAAAAAGTCTAAGGGTGGTGAAGTTGAGGAAGCGGTGCGGTCGTTCACGAGGAGCAAGAGAGGGGAAAGAAAAGCTCCTCTCGTGGTGGGCTTGCGTGAAAGGCCGCAGACGGGCGCGGTATTTTCAAGCGTTCCTTGAAGGAAGGCGTAGCAGCGCGTGACGTCTGCGTAATGCGCTTAGCAGGAGTGCGGACCAGCGCAACGTCCACAAATCCCCTTAAAGCAGGCTTTGCCCTCGCTTGGCCGCTATTCCTCGTCTTTCCTCCGCGCGGCGGCAGACCGCCGAGGAAGAATCTTCGCGCGTATAGCGTATCGCCGGTCTTAGGCAATACACATAGACCATCCGAACAAAGACGCGCTTCGCTAGTCAGCAATAGTCGTTCCGATGTCCAAGTAGCTTCCACACAACCAATACGCTACGCAGTAAGCACTAAAACGCAACCCCCCCACCCCCCTTACATTGTACAGCCAGTTGGAAAAGAACTCTGAATAAAAAAAAAAAAAAAAAGGGGCGATTAAAAAAGCAGTCAGGAAAGTCGACCAGGTGTCCTGCGCGGTCACCACGGGTTTCAGCGAGCAATATAGTTATAGAGTGCATCAGTAAGCAATCATTCCTCTTCTACCGGGAACAATGAGGTGTACAGAATTACTATTACTGTACGAAAACCGCAGTATTGGTAGATATGATGGACAGTATACTCTGCAACCTTTGCGCAATCAAAGCGAGCACACTGTGTTTCGTCAAACAAATTTGCTCAGGTCCTGCTTCTTTGCGCAATCAGAGCAGCGTGCCGAGCTGTCCCCGTCCAGAAACATACACAAACTTGCTCAGGCCTGCCGCGGATACCATTTCTTTCTTTTAAGCAAACGAAAAATTCCGCACAAGTGTTGCCGGCAAGGGCAGTTTACTTGCGTGCTTTGTTTCGCTGATCCTCATCGCAGTTTGCGCCGGTGTTGCAACCAGTTTGCTCCATCTTTGTTTCATCCGTTATACGCGACCACGCGTATAGTGCATGACGTTAGTAAAAGCACTACTGAGCCTTAGTATCGTTTTGCGAGTATTACGCGCACCATGAATTTTCACACTCGGTGCGCGTCCAGAAGAAGAGAGCAAAAGAAGAAAGAAATCTTCACAATAAGAAACCGAAAAAAAAAGTGACAGGCTTCGTCGAGAAAGTCGGACAGTTAATGCAGAAATGTCATTATGCCCCGGCGAAGGAAGCCGCAAAAAAGCAGCGCTGTCAAGCTGCCCGTCGCAAACGCATTCGAATCAAGAGTACAAGTACGTGAGTACGTCACTAAGTGTCCCCAAAAAATGAAAAAATAAAATTAAAAAAATCAGGGAGAGAGAGAGAGAGAGAGAGATGTAGAGAAGCGTAATGCGCTCAGAAAATACGAGTGCGACGCAATTTCTGCATTAGATTTCTCTACCCCGTTGTTCCGGGTTCTCTCGCGGTGCCTGATCGCGTCTCCCGCTGAGAGCTGTCACCAGGCTGCTGGCCCCGCCTGCAGATCCATTCTTTTTACTTTCTTCGTGTACTTCTTGCGGTCTCACGCATGTTCCAATCGCTGGAGCCTCTCCTATATAGAATCGCGCTTTGGAGAAAGAGAAAAAAAAAAGATTATCCTTTTATTGTATTGCGGCACGGCAACTCACGAGGAAAACCGAATACAACTGTAGAAAGTGAGGTCGGGAGAGTCGGGAACGAGATGCACTAAACTGTGAACGAGTGAAACTACGGCCTCCGGCTAGATTGTGCCTCTACGAACCAGCAATGGAAGACTCAAAACAGAAAGCACGAAGGCGTGGGCTCGATTCCTAGTCGAGGCGACTGCAATCCGATCGATGTGAATGGAATGCAAAAATGCTGGTGTACTTTGGTGCACATTTTAAGGAAACCCTTGCGGGAAAATTAACCTAGCAGCTTCTTACTACGGCACATTTCACACCATCATAGCCGCGGTGTTGCTGCCATTATGCCATGCCCGCAGACTAGTAGTGCCCTCACATACGGGTGATTTTCTTCTTGCAAACCGCTACTCTGTGGGGACATTTAGGAACATCACGGGCCTTCTGTTGAAGAAATGCTTAAAGAGCTTGTGGATGAGCAGCAAGCTTTAAGGGCTGGCATTGCTGCCTTGAAGAACCGTCTTGAGAAAACTTAAAATAGAATGTCAAGCTTTGAAGCCCACCTGACAAAATTAGAAGAAAAAAATAGAACCAACGAACCAGGCGGCCAGTGCCACCGCTGATTTAGGGACGGAAGTTTCCAGAATTCAAAGACGCTCTAGAGTCAGCTTATGTTAAGCTCGTTGACTTAGAAAATCATCGCAGGAGATCAAACTTGATAATACTTAGCGTCCCAGGCATCCTAATGAGTCTGACTCGGCCTTGCGCGACAAAGTTATAAAAAAAATGTTTCAGGAAAAAGCTCGGCACGAGCTCCACTTTATTTGGTCCTATTCATAGGCTTGGAAAACCTCCCGACCTCCCCCCTCCCACCTAGTATTTTATATTTCCAGGACTACACAGAAAAAGAGGCAGTGCAAGGCAACGCGCGTAAGCTGAAACTGGGTACGAACATATACTTACAGAATGATTATTGGGCGGACACGCTTGGAAAACGTAAGCTGTTTGGGCCAGCACAAACGCAAAGAGGAAGAGAAAAGAATAAGTTTGATAAACGATAAGTTGTGCATGAATGATCATATTTACGTATGGAAGGATAATACGATTACACGCGAAGTACTATCAAGCAACAACTCCCCGTAGCTCCAGAGCTAGCAGTTCTGCCTCTTTTCGTTAAATACCAGAAGTCTTGCAAATAAAACGGATACATTGGAATCTCTGTTACTCTTAGATGAGCCGCATTTCTGCGCGATTTGGGAAACTTGCCTTCATGACGATATTCGAGATGATGAAATTGCACCATCTGGGCCGACATTTTGTAGCGATGCCTTTCCGGTGCTAACGCCTTTTCGCGCTTATCGCGCTTTGTCAGTGGTCAGAGCGACGGTCCGCTCGCGTTATCAACGGGATCCGCCGGCCGTGAGCCGTGGATGATAAGACCAGCATAGAATAAGTCATAAGGCATCGCTACAAAATACCGGCCCAGGCTACTGCTTGCATTGACGTGAAAGCGAGTCACAAGAAGGGGGAGTGGCTGTTCTCTTAAACCATTCTGTCGATTTGACATCCGGGGATAAAATTGCTGATGGTGAAAGTTTGATGCTGAACGTATGTTTTTGTGGGATTAGATTTTTCCTTTGTGCAGTGCACCACTCACCCGATGCAAGTGATGTCTACTTCTGAAAACTGTACGACCACTTACTCATCCTACGGGATAGAAATGCTAATGTGACAGGTGATTTTAACAATCCTGCAATTATTTGGAAACAAATGAAGCATGGATGTTCTAGGGCATTTGATTTTATCTTGGAGATGATGTTTTGTCTGAATTTGGAGCAGATTGTGAATCAGTGCACGCGTGGTAAATCCATTCTCGATGTGTTGTTTATTATAGATTTTTTTAATTGTGCGGCGGCATCAGTGCAGCTTGGAATTTTAGAACATGATTTGATGTATTTTTGTTAGAAGCTAACTAATAGCAGTCCTAAGCTTACAAAAATGTTGTCAGTAGTTCAGGATTTTTGCAATGCCGACGACGTTGCAGTAATTGATTATCTGGATATTAATCTCGATTTTACAGTAAATAACATCAAAACTTCGTGAAAGAAGTTCTATGAAGCTCTCAAGTTTTGTGTTATGAAATTTATACCTGCTAAAGCTATACACCAGCGACGTCCGAACCCTTGGATAACTAGGGATATTATTCATACAAAGCGTAAAATTAAACGGCTCTGCAAACAGAAAAAGGTGTCATTTATTTTTATTGATCTGAAACTTTATTTATTACAAAAAGTAGGGGAGTCTAGAAGTGCGTACTTCAGTCATAATCATTCTCAGTTCATAAAATGCGACAGACAGTTTGTTCAAGGAAAGTAGAAAGGTTGTTTCTAAAATGAATATTGGTGACAGCATAAATACTGACGTTCGACAAATTACAAATAATTTTAATAATTACTTCATAGTGTTTTAACGCGGGGCGATAATTGCGTACCTCGGAGAGCAGGATCATGCATGACCGATGGTCTAACAATGACGCGTCAAGTGCATCGTAGCTATGCTTCCTAATGTTAACCTTAAAAAAAAAAAAAAAAAAAAAAAAAAAAAAAAAAACTCAACGCCCGGACGGTGTCCCAAATGCTTTTCTGCGTCCAGTACGCGGAACAGATATCTCAGTTCATGAGCGATTCCTTTATTTATCATTTGAAAAAGGTGAAACTCCAGACGACTGTATTATATCACGCATTATTAACATTTACAAAATAATAATAATAATAATAATAATAATAATAATAATAATAATAATAATAATAATAATAATAAAGCGATCGCTGATCTACTTATTACTATCGGACCAAATCTATTACAAGCACATGTTCTAAACTGTTCGAACACGTCCTTGCGAAGTACATTATCGATTTCCTTGTAAGTGCAAGTAATTTCTCCTATGTTATCCTTGGGGTCGTTGTTTGTTGGCTTCTTATGATAAACTTACCTGGTCGTCACATATATCGACTATTTGTACTTCCGAGCTACAAAAGTTGTGGTTTTTCGAAAGGAAACTTAAAACTGTACCTCTTAGCGTTAAGCTTCTAGCCTGAAATGCTTGCGCCAGAGCTAAATTCGAATATGCTGCGATCGTAAGGGACCCCCACAACAAAAGCGATATTCGAGAGCTCGAACGTGTGCAAAGAAAAGCGGCGCGCTTCACCTTTAATAGGTACGGAATGACTGATGCGCGCCCTCCATAGTAATGAGCCAACAAAACATCTCATCTTTAGAAAGGTGCAGAAGGCGCAGTCGGCTGGTATTCTTGCACAACTGTCTTGCAGGGAATGTAGAGGTAAATATACCAAACGGCGCTCGACCCGACATTGCTAGGACAAGTAGGCATACTCATAGAAAGGCACTTGCTCCAATTTCCCCAAGAAAGAATCTGTATATATTATATATACAGCTTTATGTCATAAAACAGTGTCAGACTGGAACGCTCTATCCTCCCCTGTTTTTGATGGATATGACTTTGTACGCGAATTGTAACACGTGTTTGTTTTCCATTTTTTTAGCTTGTCTGGTTCTTGCTTTCTTGATGTGACTTTGGCTTGTTACTTGTATGGTCCATACTGCATGGACCACACAGCGTTTCGCAGTATTGATAAATAAAAAAAGTGAAATAAAAAAATGCTATGTCGGTGTGCTGCTGAGCACGAGGTCACGGGGTCGATCCCAGCTGAGCTCCAAATTTCCGATGGGGATGAAACGCAAAAACAATCGTTTGTACCGTACCTTGGGGTTTAATAACCAGGTGACCAAATTATTTCGGAGCCACACCACTATGGTCTCCCTCATAGCCCACTGCGCAGTTTCGGGACGTTAAACTCCAAACTTTTTATCAATCAATCAATCAATCAATCAAATGACATACTAAATAAATGGCAAAAGTTCTAGAGCAGCACAAATACAGATACAGTGCACTGTGTAACTGTGCCTGGGTTATGCAAGCTGCAAGTTACGATTCACCCAACAGTTTGGTTACGCGTGCCGTGCCATTCTGATGAGTGCCGCGAAGGAAAAAAAATATCCGTGCCTCTTTGCCCACACCTTGCCACTCTGAAATATCTAGGATGCTTTATGATTAAACTGGCACTACGAATAACTTCTGAGAATGCATGTTTTTTTAAAGACTAACCGTACTGATTCGCTGTAAGGAGTGTTGCGGAGTGGCGCAGTGAGAAAGTTTACAGCTGCTGTCGGCCTTAGCGGGCACTGAGCAATACTTTTAAGCACGCATGCCTATTGATTTTTCCCCCAGTATCTTTCGTTTGCCAAACTTCATGTTTAAGAACAACACACATAACTGTGCAGTGTATGCATAATATACTTATACAATATTTTCTTGGACACACGTCAACACGCAGCCTTTTATTATACCTCTATGACCGCCATAGGTCGGCAGTGTGGGAAAATACTCACTCACACTCACTCACCATAATTTTTTCCAGGCCCCGCACTCACTCACGTTCACGCTCACCTCTACTCACACTCACAGCACTCACTCGCACTTGCACTCACTTCCAGTCACACTCACTGGCACTCACTCGCACTCGCACTCACTTCCACTCACACTCACAGACACTCACTCGCACTCGCACTCATCTCCACTCACGCTCACAGGCACTCACTCGCACTCGCACTCACCTGCACTCACACTCACTGGTACTCACTCGCACTCACTTCCACTCACACTCACTGGCACTCACTCGCACTCACTTCCACTCACACTCACTGGCACTCACTCGCACTCACCTGCACTCACACTCACTGGTACTCACTCGCACTGACTTCCACTCACACTATACTCGCACTCGGACTCATCTCCACTCACACTCGCTGGCACTCACTCGCACTCGCACTCACCTGCACTCACACTCACTGGTACTCACTCGCACTCCCCTCCACTCACACTCACTGGCACTCACTCGCACTCACCTCCATTCACACTCACTGGTACTCACTCGCAATCACCAGCACTCACACTCACTGGCACTCACTCGCACTCACCTCCACTCACACTCACTGGTACTCACTCGCAATCACCAGCACTCACACTCACTGGCACACACTCGCACTCGCACTCACCTGCACTGACACTCACTGGCACTCACTCGCACTCACTTCCACTCACACTCACTGGCACTCACGTGCACTCGCACTCACTCCCACTCACACTCACTGGCACTCACTCGCACTCGCACTCATCTCAACTCACACTCACTTCCACTCACACTCACTCGCATTCATCTCCACTCACACTCACTGGCACTCACTCGCTCTCGCACTCACCCGCACTCACACTCACTGGTACTCACTCTCACTCACTTCCACTCGCACTCACCTCCACTCACACTCAAAGACACTCACTCGCACTCACCCGCACTCACACTCACTGGTACTCACTCGCACTCACTTCCACTCACACTCACTCGCACTCGCACTCTCCTCCAATCACACTCACAGACACTCACTCGCGCTCGCACTCACTTCCACTCACACTCACTCGCACTCATCTCCACTCACACTCACAGGCACTCACTCGCACTCGCACTCAATTCCACTCACTCACTGGTACTCACTCGCACTCACTTCCACTCACTCACTCGCATTCGCACTCACTTCCACTCACACTCACTGGCACTCACTCGCTCTCGCACTCACCTGCACTCACACTCACTGGCACTCACCCGCACTCACTTCCACTCACAGTCACTCGTACTCGCACTCACCTCCACTCACACTCACAGACACTCACTCGCGCTCGCACTCACTTCCACTCACACTCACTCGCGCTCGCATTCATCTCCACTCACACTCACTGGCACTCACTCGCACTGGCACTCACCTGCACTCACACTCACTGGCACTCACTCACACTCGCACTCACTTCCACTCACACTCACTCGTGCTCGCACTCATCTCCACTCACACTAACTCGTACTCGCACTCACCTCCACTCACACTCAAAGACACTCACTCGCGCTCGCACTCACTTCCACTCACACTCTCTCGTGTTCGCACTCATCTCCACTCACACTCACTGGCACTCACTCGCACTCGCACTCACCTGCACTCACACTCACTGGCACTCACTCGCACTCACTTCCACTCACACTCACTCGCACTCATCTCCACTCACACTCACTGGCACTCACTCGCACTCGCACTCACCTGCACTCACACTCACTGGTACTCACTCGCACTCACTTCCACTGCACAGTCACTCGTACTCGCACTCACCTCCACTCACACTCACAGACACTCACTCGCGCTCGCACTCACTTCCACTCACACTCACTCGCGCTCGCATTCATCTCCACTCACACTCACTGGCACTCACTCGCACTGGCACTCACCTGCACTCACACTCACTGGCACTCACTCACACTCGCACTCACTTCCACTCACTCGTGCTCGCACTCATCTCCACTCACACTCACTCGTACTCGCAGTCACCTCCACTCACACTCACAGACACTCGCGCTCGCACTCACTTCCACTCACACTCACTCGCGCTCATCTCCACTCACACTCACTGGCACTCACTCGCACTCGCACTCACCTGCACTCACACTCACTGGCACTCACTCGCAATCGCACTCACTTCCACTCACACTCACTCGCGCTCGCACTCATCTCCACTCACACTCACTGGCACTCACTCGCACTCGCACTCACCTGCACTCACACTCACTGGTACTCACTCGCACTCACTTCCACTCACACTCACTCGTACTCGCACTCACCTCCACTCACACTCACAGACACTCACTCGCGCTCGCACTCACTTCCACTCACACTCACTCACGCTCGCACTCATCTCCACTCACACTCACTGGCACTCACTCGCACTCACCTGCACTCACACTCACTGGCACTCACTCGCACTCGCACTCACTTCCACTCACACTCACTCGTACTCGCCCTCACCTCCACTCACACTCACAGACACTCACTCGCGCTCGCACTCACTTCCACTCACACTCACTCGCGCTCGCACTCATCTCCACTCACACTCACTGGCACTCACTCGCACTCGCACTCACCTGCACTCACACTCACTGGCACTCACTCGCAATCGCACTCACTTCCACTCACACTCACTCGCGCTCGCACTCATCTCCACTCACACTCACTGGCACTCACTCGCACTCGCACTCACCTGCACTCACACTGACTGGTACTCACTCGCACTCACTTCCACTCACTCGTACTCGCACTCACCTCCACTCACACTCACAGACACTCACTCGCGCTCGCATTCACTTCCACTCACACTCACTCACGCTCGCACTCATCTCCACTCACACTCACTGGCACTCACTCGCACTCACCTGCACTCACACTCACTGGCACTCACTCGCATTCGCACTCACTTCCACTCACACTCACTCGTACTCGCACTCACCTCCACTCACACTCACAGACACTCACTCGCGCTCGCACTCACTTCCACTCACACTCACTGGCACTCGCTCGCACTCGCACTCACTTCCACTCACACTCACAGACACTCACTCGCACTCATCTCCACTCACACTCACTGGCACTCACTGGCACTCACTCGCACTCACCTGCACTCACACTCACTGGCACTCACTCGCACTCGCACTCACTTCCACTCACACTCACTCGTGCTCGCACTCATCTCCACTCACACTCACTGGCACTCACTCGCACTCGCACTCATCTCCACTCACACTCACTGGCACTCGCTCGCACTCGCACTCATCTCCACTCACACTCACAGGCACTCACTCGCACTCGCACTCACCTCCCCTCACACTCACTGGCACTCACTCGCACTCACCTCCACTCACACTCACTGGCACTCACTCGCACTCACCTCCACTCACACTCATGGCACGCACTCACACTCACCTGCACTCACACTCACTGGCACTCACTCACACTCACACTCACTGGCACAGTGGCACTCACTCGCACTCGCACTCACCTGCACTCACACTCACTGGTACTCACTCGCACTCACCTGCACTCACACTATCTGGTACTCACTCACACTCACTTCCACTTACGCTCACTCGCACTCGCACTCACCTCCACTCACACTCAATGACACTCACTCGCGCTCGCACTCACTTCCACTCACACTCACTCGCACTCACCTCCACTCAAACTCACAGACACTCACTTGCGCTCGCACTCACTTCCACTCACACTCACTCGCGCTCACACTCATCTGCACTCACACTCACTGGCACTCACTCGCACTCGCACTCACCTGCACTCACACTCACTGGTACTCACTCGCACTCACTTCCACTCACACTCACTCGCGCTCACACTCATCTGCACTCACACTCACTGGCACTCACTCGCACTCGCACTCACCTGCACTCACACTCACTGGTACTCACTCGCACTCACTTCCACTCACACTCACTGGTACTCGCACTCACCTCCACTCACACTCACAGACACTCACTCGCGCTCGCACTCACTTCCACTCACACTCACTCGCGCTCGCCCTCATCTCCCTCACACTCACCTCCACTCACACTCACAGACACTCACTTGCGCTCGCACTCACTTCCACTCACACTCACTGGCACTCACTCGCACTCGCACTCACTTCCTCTCACACTCACAGACACTCACTCGCACTCGCACTCATCTCCACTCACACTCACAGGCATTCACTCGCACTCGCACTCACCTGCACTCACACTCACTGGTACTCACTCGCACTCACTTCCACTCACACTCACTCGCACTCACTTCCACTCACACTCACTGGCACTCACTCGCACTCGCCTGCACTCACACTCACTGGTACTCACTCGCACTCACTTCCACTCACACTCACTCGCACTCACTTCCACTCACACTCACTCGCACTCGCAGTCACCTCCACTCACACTCACAGACACTCACTTGCGCTCGCACTCACTTCCACTCACACTCACTCGCGCTCGCACTCATCTCCACTCACACTCACTGGCACTCACTCACACTCACAGACACTCACTCGCGCTCGCACTCATCTCCACTCACACTCACTGGCACTCACTCACACTCACAGACACTCACTCGCGCTCGCACTCATCTCCACTCACGCTCACTGGCACTCACTCGCACTCGCACTCACCAGCACTCACACTCACTGGTACTCACTCGCTCTCACCTGCACTCACACTCACTGGCACTCACTCGCACTGACCTGCACTCACACTCCTGCACTCACTCGCACTCACCTGCACTCACACTCACTGGCACTCACTCGCACTCACCTGCACTCACACTCACTGGCACTCACTCGCACTCACACTCACCTGCACTCACATTCACTGGCACTCACTCGCACTCACCTGCACTCACAGTCACTGGCACTCATTCGCACTCGCACTCACTTCCACTCACATTCACTTGCATTCACTCGCACTCAGCCCTTCGAAAGGAGTGTGAGTGAGTGCACTCATGAGTCACTGAGCCGCACTATACCGCTCACAATTCGTGTATATTCATAACGAAGTTTCCAATTTAGCACTTGTTGCATCGGGAGTGCGCCAAGGCAGTGTTTTGGACCCAGTTTTATTTTTAATATACACAAAAGATTTGCCTTCCCAATTATATGGTGACATCCGTCTATTCGCTTACTATTGTATTTCGTACCGCGAAAGTAATCACAGGGATAATCACCATATACAAAATTCTGCCTTTTCTTGGTGTCAGGAGTGGCAGATGACTCTAAATGCCCAAAAATCTGTAACGCTAACAGTAAGAAAGAAACGGATATCTGAGTTTACTTACATTATTAATGACACACCTCTCACTTGTGCATTTCAGCGTGAATATTTAGGTGTCGACACTTTAACATACGCTCTCCGATGGGAAAGCCATGATAACAAAATAACCTCAAACTGAAATCAATGTACATGCTTGAGCACTAAAGCGACTCTTCTTTCTGAGAAGACACCTTCGTCTTGCGCCCCCAGATAAAATTTGCTGGCCTACAAAATGCTTGTTCGAACAATGCTGGAGTACTCTAATATTGTTTGGTTTCCGTACACAAATAAACTGCTTGCAAGAATGGAAGGGGTGCAGAGGAAAGCAATAAGGTTCTGTTCTAATAAGTACAAGTTAACGAATTCATTGACTGAATTATTAAAGAGAGCTGGTTTACAGGCTCCTTATATAAACAGGCAGAGCGGAAGAAGGACTAGCCAAGTTAGCACAGAGTAACAGACACGCACGCTTGCATACATGGAGAAAAAGCGAAGATGCAATGATAGATACCGCTTTGTTCTCCCTTTTGTGTTGGTTTCACTGCAAAGTAGATCAAAACGAGCACGCCTAAAGTTTTCGTTTCAATTTATTCATGGTGACATAAACATTGACGACGTCAACCCCAACCTCTCTCTCTGTCCATCTCTCTGTCATTGACATTAGACGTGCGCATGCTTGCCGCCCATGCTCGCTAAGCTCCCCTTCGGTCGGATTGAGCCAAGAGAGCGGGAAATAGAGGGAGAGATTGACTGTCCGTATACTTAGTCAACCACTTAACGCCGAAACGAACACAAAAGGGAGAACAAAGCGGTATCTATCATTGTATCTTCGCTTTTTCTCCATGTATGCAAGCGTGCGTGTCTGTTACTCTGTGCTAATTTGGCTAGTCCCTCTTCCGCTCTGCCTGTTTATATAAGGAGCCAGTACGTGTACGTTTAAAAGGTAAGCAGGAAGAAAATGAGGAGCCATTCCACCCTCTGAAGGCTGATGACCAGCGAAGGTGTAGCAAATCACACGGTATTAAGCGTCTTCACTCAGTGGAAGTCAGGGCAAAATTTGCCGGTCATGATTTGGATATGTCTGCCATCAGCGCTCCAGCCCATACATATTCCCTGGCGTATTAAAGAAAATGTCGCAGTTTCGCCCCACAGGCGAAGCTTCGATTGCGATAGCAAATTAGTAGAGAGCTATACGAAGCAAGGATAGTAGTTTAATGGGGCGTACAAACTTGTAAACATTCACCTACTAACTAAATAGACAAGCACGGTGTCACGCGCGCACAGGTAAACATGAACGCATCTCGTTCGATGACCGCGGATACTCGCTGGCAGAACGCTAGAGTAAGGAGGCGCAGCTATAGTCGCGAGCGAATTGACCTTCGTGCCGCCTCTCGCTTCAAAGCGAACTAAACGTCGAAAACACAGCGCATACGAAGTTACCGGCTCTAGTTGAACATAGTTCACGTGGCAAATCGCTTTGAAGAGAAGGCCCGCGTGGGCGCGCACTTTTTCCACGTCACAAATCGCTTTCGAGATACGACACCCACGCGGCCGCCACCGGAGCAAGACGACCCTACCCCCCTCCCCTCCCCTCAACCTCCCCCCCCGCATTTTCCCTCGCGTGCGCGAGATTGAGCAGCAAGTGTCGGCTGACGTTCGCAAGCTTGCACTCGCATACGCAGCGTACCACCGGCACGTGGCGACGATTTTACCGTGTTTAGACTTTATACGGAACCTCAAAATGACGTCCACGACCACGGCAGAAGTTCGCTTGGAGTGTCCATATAATTGCTATCGCAATATAATATATCCGCTCATTTCATTATACATTGTCTCACTCATGCCTGAACCTTGGATTATTACAACCTTAATTAGTGGTTTCTGTCTTGGCGTGCACAGTCTGCTAGCGCTATAAATCATCACCGCGAGTGAGCTTGTACACACAACGCGCCTCCATTTTTCCGCAAGCAAAGTGAATCGATATCACCTGTGCTTATCGTTCAAGCACTCACCACGTTCACACTCACTTTCACTCACAAGCACTCACTCATGTTCACACTCACCTGCACTAACACTCACGTTCACACTCACCTCTATACACCCAGAAGCACTCACCATGTTCACATGCACTCACATCAATCAGTCACGTTCACACTCGTCTCCGCTCACACTCACAGGCACTCACCGCGTTCACACTCACTTCCACTCACACTCATTGGCTCTCACCTCCACTCACACTCACTGGCACTCACCTCCACTCACTGGCTCTCACCTCCACTCACACTCACTGGCACTCACCTCCACTCACTCACACTCACTGGCACTCACTCACACTCACCTGCACTCACACTCACCTGCACTCACACTCACTGGCACTCACTCACACTCACCTCCACTCACACTCACCGGCACTCACTCATACACACTGGCACTCACTCTCACTCACTTCCACTCACACTCACTGGCACTCACGCGCACTCGCACTCATTTCCACTCACAGTCAGTGGCACTCACTCGCACTCGCACTCACTTACACTCACACTCACTGGCACTCACTCGCACTCACACTCACTGGCACTCACTCGCACTCACACTCACTGGCACTCACTCACACTCACCTGCACTCACACTCACTGGCCCTCAATCGCAATCACCTCCACTCACACTCACTGGCACTCACTCGCATTCGCACTCACCTGCACTCACACTCACTGGTACTCACTCACACTCGCACTCACCTGCACTCACACTCACTGGCACTCACTCGCACTCACCTGCACTCACACTCACTGGCACTCACTCGCACTCGCACTCACGCCTTTGAAATGAGTGCGAGTGAGTGTGAGTGAGTGCACTCATGAGTGAGTGCGCCGACCTATGATGACCGCTATGACAAATTATGAGTGAAAATAAATCGACACAAAGCTGTGGCGAAAGTTTAACTCAAACAACGTTCGCAATTATAAGCGCACTTCCGCGCAGTATGAATCACCAACTTGCCCAAGAAGTATAGCACCCTTAATGAAAAACTTGGACGAAGCCTGCACCCTGTTGGCTGGAAGTGTTCGGCGGGGTTCGTTTGTATTTTTGCATCAAAACTTCGATAACATTTCCTCCTGCTACATGCCATAGTTGATAAGGGAACAAGAGCAGGTTGCGATCGGCAGAGCGGCGCGCAAAGCTATGAGAACCCTTATTCAGATTATGAGAACCCGTCACCAGATTATGGTGATGATGATTTATTGGCATCCCCTGTGAAACGGGGCGGTGGCAAATGGTCACCTAGCCTGCTCGAGTTAATCAGGTATGCTATACATGATTTTCAGCCTAGCATTTTTTCTGTATCCTTAACCCCTTAACTGAGGAGCGTGTCTGTAGACAACGCCTCCCAGTTGTCCACGCCATGGGGAGCACGTCTACAGACGCACGACTCTCTCACCTCGTTCCAACACGCGATTCGAAGGAAACATATTTTTATGCAAGCAGAATATGTGCCACCATCTCTCGGAAAAAATAATGAACCGTGGTGAAACGTTTGTTTTCTAAATGGCGCCACTTAGATTTAGCTGACTGTAAAGTCGGCAGCACCGTCTACAGACGGCACGAGTCCCTCTCCGCGTAGAAGAGCCCGATTGAAAATAAACGTATTTTGGTCATAGCAGGATATGTTCTACCATGTCTCAGAAAGAAATAGTGAGTGGTGGCGAGATGTTCGTTTTTCAAGTGGCGTCACTTTGATTTTATAGATTAAAGAGGCTGGCCACCACTACATACGAATGCAAAGTGGGGAGCAAGTGTTGAGAAGCGTGTCTGCAGACGCTCGACTCGTCTGTAGTCTGCAGAAGCTTGACTCGTTGATTTTGGCGCAAACTGCGCCAAACTTCCAAACATTGATTTCGCGAAGAGGTGAAAAGTTTGACAGACTGCGAAATGGTGGCGTTGATGGAGCGCAAGAGGGACGAGTATGACAATCAATAAGTGTTGTAGCTCGACGCTGACAGCGAAAGTAGCGACTGAGAAGACGAGGACAACTTGGAAGAACCAGTCAGAACACCTGTGAATTCCAAAGAATAGCATGACAGTGGAGCTGCAAGAGCTCGGTTTGTTTGCAAGGAAGTCCTTGGATGCACTGTGACGTTGCCCTGGGTGCTGCACCCTGCTTCAATATTTTTTCACATGAAAACAAGCTTCTGAAGTGAAAAGGAACGTAGCAATGTGTCAAATAACTGCAATTATTTGTTTAATATCAAAGTCTTGTAAAAAAAAAAACTTTTCTTTTGTTTACAACAAGATTTACAAAACGCACTCCCCCAGGCGTAGTTACCCTTGAGTAAACAATTACGCAGTTAAGGGGTTAATCTTTTTTTTCTCTCTTTCTTAAAATTGCTACATCTACCTTGTACCATTAACTGTGCCTATAAGGGATCACGTCCTATCAATCTTTTCCCTACTTTTTTTTGCACCAATACTCTAAGCGTCTCTTTATTATCAAGACTGCTGACTGGTTAATGCTTCCAGCCACTTAAAATCCCAGCCCTTCTGAAAGGTGTAAATTACCTACGGTTCTCATTGGGTGAATACCTTCGCGTCCCATCAGCATGGGCTGTACTCAGCGTTTTAGCGAACAGCGCCAACCGTTGTGGAGACATCGTCGACCGCTGCATGTGTAGCAGGCCGGAGTACGGAGGAGAAATGGGATGTGTGTGACGCCATCAGCCTTATTATTATCATTAGTTCTTTACCCTAAAGTACCTTTTTGAAATTTAACCATTTAGAAGGCTGCACAAGTGATTGCGTGTTTATGACATCAATGCGCCCAAACGCATACTGAACGAAGCACGTATAACTTTTCATCTTATTACTCATGATGATGATAATTTCTTTTCGCGCGCCTCGGACTTACGGCCGTCACTGCGCGTTGCATAGCGTAGCTTGCAACATCTGTAGTTCGTGCTTGTCTTGCTCCCTTCATCGCATTTTTTTTTTGTGTGATATCGATTTTTCACGAATGTCGCGATATTGTTGACGGAAGGCCGATACCGAAATCACCGGAGCTTACTCGCGTCTCTGTCTCCGGTCGGCCCAGCGACATGGCATTGAAGATTTTGGGATGGATGAAGGCGTGGACGAGGGCCAATGACTCCGCCACGCGCTGTAGAGACAAACATGAGTCCGCCTTTCGGAGTATAAACTCGGAGTTTAAAAAAGGTGGACCAGTAATGCCTCTTGTGCCGTTTCCAGAGCGCATGGTTGCGTGTATGTAGCCTCAAAGCGACGTGAAATCTTGTCGGTTTGTACGTGAAAAACCAAGTGCACCTTGGTTCTTAAGTGTATACGCTCTTCACGGGCTGCTGTACGTAACAAGATCACATCCCAGTGTGTTGCAATAAAATGTAGACACGGCAGCTGCTGTTGTATCGCTAGGTTTACACGGACTAACAGCAAGGTCATCACGAGGTCATCGCAGACAAAATATTCATACGCATACGTAAAAGCCTAATAAGGTGGTACAGTTATCGCTGTGAAAGTACCGCGGTCGCACGCGCGACTGTGGGCTTTATTTATTTTCGTTTATCGCAGTGGGGCTTCCTTTTCTTGCCTATCGAGCGCTCAATACGTCCTTCAGAAAATAACGATTCTGTGAAGTCCTTTTCTGAGCACCCGTACCACACATACCGCATATCGCTTACGAAACCAATGGCAGCTCGTTAATAGTCATCTTGTGCCGCTGAATACCGCCTCCTGGGCTCAAAGGATCTAGTTGATTTTCCACCTTTACTTTCTTATCGTTCGTCCCGCCGAATGGCAGATCCTGGCAATAATGGCGGAGTCTAAGCCAATGGTGAAGGGCAAAGAGAATGGCCAAATGAAATGGATCGTTACAAAATACGGTCTCTGGCTTAGCCATCCGCTTTTCCTAATACCGTTAACCAATAAACGAAGTTTGCGCAGCTCAGCACGAGCTCGCGGGATCGAATCCCGGCCGCATTTCAATGTAGGCGAAATGCAAAAACGCCAGTGCGCTTGCGTTGTAGTGCATGTTAAAGAACCCCAGGTGGTCAAAATTAATCCGGGGCCCTCCACTACGGCGTGCCTCATAATCAAAACTGGTTTTTTCACGCAAAACCCAAGAAAGAAGAAATAGCCACTCAACGTGCTCGAAGATGGATACCGAGCAAATAAACAGACACGAACGCAGTCGATTCTTCGGTCTTCGTTTGTTTATCTTCCAGAAGCATTAGGTCACCGCGCCGAGCCGCTTCACTGCATTCGTACTCGTCTTGTTTGGCGCTCACCCCGGGAGCGGGTAGAGAGAGCGCAGTACATCGAGCGGAGGCGCGAGCCAGGCAAGGTGTTACGCAAAAAAGGGGCGAGGAAGTATACGGCCTCCTCTTCCATCGCCTCGTTCGTCATCACGTATGCGCATTCATTCCGACGGGGCGCCCACTAACGGAGGAGCGAGTGAGGCGTCAGCCGCTGGAGGGCTATGCGAAAATGTTTTTCGCTGTGGGCAGTGGACTAATTTGGGGCAGAGGGAGGGAGGGGACAGGGGGATATTCTTATGAGGGAGGCGACTCTGGCGGAGCCTCGCCAGCGAAATTAGTGAAGAACGACGCTGTTTGCCTAAGGTGAATGTATTAAGAAGTGGATGAATTCCAGGCGGAAGCGACGGTGGTGAATGACATGGACGCGCTCTCTTGAGAAGCAGCGCGGGAGCGCTTCTGGTACTTCCTCCATGCTTAGAAGTTCGAGCTGGGAAATTCGCTGACGACGAAGCTTCAGTCATACTCATTTCATTGCGTTTAGTTCGCAGAAAACAAGAAAAAAGAAAACAAAAAAAAGCTTCCTCCTGTCTGAAGATATATGAAGATGTAAGATGGAGAGCACGGGCCCCATCGGTGCTGGACCTTTTACCACGCATAGAGAAACAGTTCACTTCGTTTTGTAGGCTGTAGTTACTGGCGAGTGATTAGGTGCAAGCAGAATTTCACGCTGTTAGAATGTTAAGCCTTGCGTCGTACGCCATTCGTTATTTCACTGGTCCATTCGTATACTCCTGGTTGATTCCACTGCTTCATAAGGTATTGATTGAAGCAGAAAAGTAAGGGAAGCAGTTTTTCAATTTCAGATCCCTTTTGATAAGCCACTTTTTTGCATCAATTGAGCCTCAACCTGTGAGAGACGGCATCATCATAGTCAAATGACACAGCACGCACACGTACGCCTAAGCATTGCTCGTTCAGTCAGTCATAAGCGATAACACAATCCGGTGAATTTCGAGGGAAACGCAGTTGTGCGAATGACTACCTAACATTGATTCAATTGAATTCATCTGATTTCACAAGTGCCCGACTTCATAGCTTGGACCCTAATTTACAGCTCCATGTTCCGTCCGACCTTCCACGACGTGACTGCACACTTGTAGTCCGTCTATCGCTTGGAGTAGCATTTTCACATGCGTACTCCTTTCTTATCGGAATGGCCAATAGCCCACTTTGTGACTTCTGCGGGTGCAATCGCGCACCTTCTTTGTGAGTGCCCTCGTTTCAATCCGCAGAAAGCAGCCCTCTCAGCCACGATAGATCAACTGGACAAACTCCCAATAACGGAAAACAACATCCTTGGAAACTGGCCTACACGAACAACAGCGCCTGCCGCCCTGAAGACACTGCTGTGTTATTTAAAAGACACCGGACTCAGTGACAAATTGTGACTCTACACTGTGAGACGTAGGATGGGACGTTGACACTATTCAACACTAGAACGCCTTCGCAGACAGCGTGACAGTGCCCACAGAAACAGTTCTGTTGTGTGTGTGTGTGTGTGTGTGTGTGTGTGTGTGTGTGTGTGTGTGTGTGTGTGTGTGTGGTGGTGTGTGCGTGTGCGTGTGTGTGTGTGTGTGCGTGTGTGTGTGTGCGTGTCTGTGTGTGTGTGTGTGCGTGTGCGTGTGCGTGTGCGTGTGCGTGTGCGTGTGTGTGTGTGTGTGTGTGTGTGTGTGTGTGCGTGTGCGTGTGCGTGTGCGTGTGCGTGTGCGTGTGTGTGTGTGTGTGTGTGTGTGTGTGTGCGTGTGCGTGTGCGTGTGCGTGTGCGTGTGCGTGTGTGTGTGTGTGTGTGTGCGCGCGCGACGGGGCGTGCACAAACTTTAATAAAGTTTCAATTTTGCGACGTGTTGACAGAGGGATTACTATCAAAATAGGAAGGTTAGAGGAAGGTAAAAGGTCCTTGCCAAACGTACGGCATATAAAACGCGCAGCCTTCTTCTGTATAAACTCAATGTCATTTTTCTGAAAACGGTTCCGAACTATAAATGCGTATTCAACAATTGGGCGGAACAACGTTTTGTAAGTTAGCAGTTTTATTTTTCTTGAGGAGCCCACACGATGAAGGCACGTGCCATGCGTCGCCACGCATGACCAGACGATGCCAGTCATAACGCAGGCTGAGCGCCGTTCTAACCACTAACGAAGCGCGAAAAGGAAAAGATGTGGAATATATTCGTTACGGGTGTATGGGCACAGTAGTTACTCGTTTAAATACTACACATGACATGCATGCTTCGCACGAAGCGACCCCGTAGCGCGCGTTGTTGTCATCATTGCACAATCGATGTCTTTTTTTTTTTTTTTTTGCTTACCTCATTAAAATTTTTCTTCAGCTGCGCGCATACAGTTGATTTTCGCCTAAATACCAAAGTACAGTGACAGCCTCCGCTTTTTTCAGGAGAACACTGCCGACTATAACATCCCGTAGTCTAGAACGCACTAATAGCTCCGTTACCTCGTGGCTCCTTCAAATTAGACTTACTCGAACGTACGACTGACACAGGCACCTTGCGCTGAACCTTTCCAAAGTGGACAGAAGCGCCAAAACACACCGCCTAGCGAGTGGTTGAAGCAAAATATGGGAGGCACGCGATTCGCCGCGACAGTTCCGATCGCTTATCATGACGCCAGAGTATCCGAAATGTGAAGATGCCGACGTGCGCAGGGTCTGTATACGACTTGACATGTTTGCGATCGAGATCAGATGTGCCAATTCTGGTGAGCTTAAGCTCGGCAAAGCTCGGTGTGGCTCGGTGTATAACACTCAGAGAGCGATGAGCAGTATGTAGATTGTCGTTTAGAAAGGCGTCTCATTTTCTTCGCATCCCTAGCGGCTGGTGTCGGTGGTGGAGGGATAAATGAAAGCGTCACAGCGCTGTCTGGCCCATGCAAGGTGCCCCTAACAGCCACAAGAAACCTGTACTGGCTTGTCTGAAGGAACTTGCTACTTAAAAAGATGAAATCCCCTCTTACCGCTTGATTGCTCCCTGGCTTCAGAACGCCTCGAGTTATCGAACACGGGTCGGTCCCCAGGCTGTCTCGGAGAAAAAATACGTGCAAATGGAGCTTTGTCGTACCAATTATCCGTGCGTGAAGCCATCGATGCAGTCTGTTCTAACAAGCTGACCTTGAATCAGGAGACGACTTTGTATCGTACGGTCCTGAAGAGTAGGCAGGCATTGTGCCCCTTCCAGTGGCAGTTGGCCGCCTGGTCCCGCTTGCCCTTTCCTCTCAAGTGTATATATGTTTCGAAACATAATAATAATAATAATAATAATAATAATAATAATAATAATAATAATAATAATAATAATAATAATAATAATAATAATAATTGCCGAAAGCTGCTGTAACGACCTGACAGACAAGCGTTAGGTCCAGTTTCTTGATATAGACGCACGCGTGAAAGCAGTGGAGAAACTAGCGTTAGCCAGCGTTCCTGCGAGCAGACACGGTAAACTTGTGCGAGGCCAGACATTACCAATGATTGTCGTGACTGCTCACACAACGTCGCATCTTTTCAGCGGATAAGTAACTCAGAGAAATAGAAGTGCGGCTGCTAATGTTTGCTAAGTACACAAAGGCCCTTCTGCCACGCTGCTTGTAGAATAGCCGCGACCTCGCAGTAGGACATATGCACAACTGAAAATAAAGCCTTCTGCGCTATTCGTAACTATAGATGCGTAAAGAACAAGGCACGTGGCATGGCGGAAAAGTAAACCGAAAATATTTATGTGCTTCACAGCCGACATCTGGACACATTAAGACATAAAACCAACCTCCCGTGAGTAGTACGCGCCCATTTTCCTCTATGCTTTCTAAGATGCATCAGGCCGTGGTGGTCTCATTGCGATGGCGGCTAAATGTATAAACGCCCCTGTACGGTGCATTGGGTGCGCGGTAAAGAACCCAGGTAGTCAAAATAATCCGGAGTTCCCCCTTACGGCATGGCTCATAATCGTACCCTGGTTTGGCACGTAAACCCACAGAATTTAAAATGTTTCGCGCAGGGCTATTTGAGATAGATGACGGGACGCTCTCTTCGTTGTTCTTACTGGCAAAAAGAACAGAAAAACTAGTTTTTACGTACTGGGTCATGCACCTGTGTATTGTAGTTTTATACATGTAATTATCATTGTCATTCTGTCCATTTTTCTCTTTAGAATTGCTTTGGCATTTACTTACGTTTTTCTCTCTCTCTTTCATTTATAACGTCAACCGTTCAGAGTACTCCAGTCAGTTTGCGTGGCGTCTGTCGGAAGTGTCATCGTGACGTTTGTCATCATCATAGTTTCTCGGAAGGCCAAAACGTATTTTTTTTCTCGTTTTGGCCACCACAAGGAATTCAATCCCGGGTCCGCGAAGCCATCGTGTCGCCTTTGGATCTGCCGTCGTCTGCCAAACATGAGCACTCAGGAAATCACGCGCGCACATGATACACGAAATACAGCATACGTCATGGCATGCGTCATCATACGTCTTCTCGCGCAAGAACCAGCACAGTGAGTGCATGCAGCTACGTCGCGGGATGGTTTTTTTATATTGTGGCTCTCAGTTCAGAGAACTGGCACATAAATGACTTCGCACAAATACAAAATGTGCATACGGTATATGCGGAACCCATGGGCTACAATTATGTATTCAGTAAAGCAGCATATAGTATATAGTGTTAAATCAGCATCAGGAAATAAATGGCGCGTCATAACACTAGCACATCAAGATTTAAATCACATGGAACAAAATGACGCAGGGTGGATTGGGTGGTAGCATTTACTAACTGAACACTCATATAGACTGTGGATTTGCCCCACTGCCAAGTATAGGATAGATAGGAGCCTACAGAAGAGCCCGATCTGGTAGCGGCGAGAGCTCCGTCATGACTACGCCTGACCTGACACCGGGCCAGAGGCAACCGACTGACCCTGAGAGCAACCGTGAATGTAAGCGATATAAGACTACAGAAACAGACGACAAGTCTACGCTTATTGCTGATTGTGACACAGCTGACATCACAGATCTGGACGATGAAGGCTTCAGTTATTACCCATGCCACAGAAGGAGCCGACCTGAAAAAAAGTGAATCCCATTGCTCTGTCTACGGAAATTGAGGAAATTCTTGGCGCATCGCCAGTTAGGAGCCGATTTACTGCTCAAGGGGCGCTGCTTCTAGATGTACAGACAGAAGAGCATGTGAACGCCCTTTTCAGTTGCAAGTCAATCTCAGGGACTGCAATATCAGCACGAGTGCCCAATTAGTTCCTGCAAAACACGTGTATTATTAGAGGAGTACCGAAGTGGTACACTGACCAGGAACTGTTGGACTACCTGAAACCAAAAGGTGTTTATCATACAAGGAGAGTCACGCGACGCGTCCAAACTTCCGAATCCGAATGGGAGTCCAGGCGAACCAGCACCGTGGTTCTAACGTTTGCTCCAAACACAGACCGTCCAGAGAAGATCAACTTGGGCTTCACGAGACACGCTACCATTGACTACGTTGAGACACCACCTCGGTGCTTCTAGTGTTAGCGCTATGGACATGTGGCCAAGTACTGCCGTCGTGAGCAACGGTGTAAGAGATGTGGAGGACCACATGATTTCAAAGCCTGCTCGTGCAGCGAGAACTTTGTGCAAACTGTAGTGGTGGTCATCCAGCTAGTTATAGCAAGTGTCCTATGCGGGAAGCGGCAATAAAGTGAAAGAAAACGTTTATCTTGGGGCCAACAGGAAAGGATGAGAAAAATACGACGAAAAATAAGAAGGAGAGTCGCAGAGAGTCATAAGACATCAAATGGAGCTCAAAGAGTGTAACTGATTTCCCAAGTTTGAAGCCTTCTTCAGGAACCCATGACACACTGTTGCATCGCGCAGTGGACCGGCTAAAGCAGTCAAATCAATGAACAGAGGCCCCGTAGACGAGAAGACTGCTGAACAAACGGAACAGCGAAGTTATGTGCCTGCGCTGCAGCGACCCCAATCGCGTTGCGATGAAAAAACACCACAGGAGGACTGTCAACAGGTGCTACGTGCTCTCTTCAAGGCCCTGCGATCACACATAGAGAAGATGCCGGCGAGCTGGATGAAGGACACGCTAGAAGTAGTCCTGGCTCTCGAGTCAGTGATTCTCAGCTCTGCCCCTTCTTAAAGCACCTAGCAATATGGATGCGGTCAGGACACAATGTCCACCACCTCGCCCAAAGGGGCCACTTATTATGCAATGGAACTGTGCGGGTCTTGCATGCCATTTACCTGAACTGTCGCTTTTCTTACGCAACATGCCTGTGCCAATATTGGCCCTGTCTGAGGCTGGTCTTCCAAGTGCCAGATCAATTGCGGGTTATGTCGCACATGGACACCAAAGTATTCCGACATTTCCGAATGGAAGCGCTACGCTATATGTCAGACGGGAAATAACACATCACGTTCTCCCAGTTCAAGACCTTTGCAGCAGTGCTTTGGAGGTCACTGCTGTACAAGTGCGGCTGGGAAACCGAAGCCTCAGCGTGGCGTCCGTATATGTGAGCTCTCGCCAGAAGGTCTCGATGGGACAACTCATAAGAGACCTCTGCAGCAGCTGCCAGGCTCCGAGGATTATATGTGGGGACTTTAACGCACACCATACTCTTTGGGGCGACAAGGTGATTGATGCACGTGGGAAGCAAATTGTTAGTGCTTTAGACACTGAGGGACTCTGAGTGGCAAATGACAAACCGCCAACGTTTTTTCGACCACCGGCCTCTTACAGTGTCATTGACTTGACATTACACTCAGCGGACATCCTCGCATCGTCAACGACAAGTAAAGATAGAATGGGCAGCGACCATTTTCCTGTCTTCGTCAATATTGCTGGATATAGAACAAACGGCCGAAGATCTTGTCCTGTGACGCATTGGGATACGTGCAGGGACGGCCTAAGCGAATCATTTGAAGACCTGTTCGCGGACATGCTACGTAGCAAGAGATTAGCTACCGCTGAGCTGAAGCTACCCGACCACTTCCCCGCTCCGGATTCTAAGCTCAAAAAATTATGCGCTGCCCCTAGAAGAGCGGAACGGATTCTGATGAGGACGAAGGGCGACTGACCAATGAACACTGTGTATAACAGAACTAACGCAGTGATTCGACGTTACACGAGGAAACAAAGAAGAGATCAATGGGCAGCAAGTCTATCGGTCTTCACGCCAGTTCCAAGGATATGATGGGTCGTTAATAACCTTGCTTGAAACTTTCGCCCAAACAAGCCATTTGAAACCCTAGCATTCAAGTTAGGCAAGACGCTCGGAAGAACCAAGTGTGGGCCAGCGGGGATATCCCCCATTTATGGAAGGTAGCATGGGTGGTACCGGTTCTGATGCCTGGAAAGAATCCTGCAGCTCTGGACTCATACAGACCGGTATCGCTGACCTCCTGTGCAGCGAAGCTAATGGCGTGCACAAGACTCACTTGGTATGTCGAGCAGGGTCGAGAACTACCGTCGTACATGACTGGGTTTCGGCAGCGTCTAAGCGCTCAATTAAGACAATGTGCTGGACCTGCTGAGCCACATAGAACATGACAGTGCGGATGGCCTGTCAACACTTGCTGTTTTTATGGATATTTCCAAGGCTTACGAATACGTGTCTCAAACAGCCATTATCAACCAGTTACAAGTTATAGGCGTCACGGATCATCTCTTGCACTTCATACATACGTTCCTCAATGATCGCCGCATCAGAGTTCGTCTTAGCGACACTTTGAGCGATGAAATGGGTATATTTCGCGGCGTGCTACAGGGGAGTGTTTTATCTCCCTTATTATTTAACATCGCTATGGCCAGCCTCCCAAGAATACTAAACCATCGAACACCAGTGAATATATCTATATATGCCGATGATATCTGCATATGGGTCTCCGGCTACCAGCATCGCCGCCTCGTACGAATAGCCCAGGGAGCAGTGAATGCCATTCAGGGCCACTTGGAAACGATTGGATTATCACTATCAGCATAGAAATCATCATTCGTACTATTTCCTGGAGTGAAAAGAAAATCTACACACTTGAAGCTGAATATGGACCGATACCAGATTTGAGAAGTCACCAACGTCCGATTCCTTGGCGTTACCTTGAACCACAGGCTACTCTGGCGCCGCGCTGTTGACCACGTTGTGGCGTCATCGTCACAGAGGCTACATGTGCTCAAGCGAGTCGCTAGCATACGCTGGGGCAACCACCCGACGTCGGTCCTATGGCTATATACAGCGTTGGTTACCAGTCGGATCCTATACCAGCTACCCCTGATGTCACCCTCAGATAGCCTATACGAGCGCTTAGAAGCCATCCACAGAAAAGGTATTCGACTTTGCGTTGGAGTCCCTCAGCCAGCATCGAACAAGAAAGTGCTCTACGAAGCTGAGTCACGCCCTCTGAGATTTCAGGCTTCCCAGACTCTCATGACCCAGCTACTACGATTGAGTGAGTCTATACGCTCGGCAAAGCCCTGTTACGACGTATAGGTAACAGGCCGCGCTCACATTTTTATGCAGCACTGCACACGTTTCGCGTCTTAGGATTGCGCTGCTCGAGACAGAAGGAAAGGATAGAATCACCCTGGACATTCGAGGACATCACATGCAACTTACGTGTACCACGATTGAAGTCAAACAGCTGCATTCCATCTGCAGAAGCCAAGTCACTAGTTTGGAACATTTGAACACGACTTACCCGAATCACCTACAAGTATACACAGATGGCTCTGTCAAAGTAGACGAAGACCGCTGCGCAGCTGCGTTCTGTATTCTCTCTCTGAGATATACGTGATCTGGCCGTTTGGACTGTATAGCCTCGTCGACAGTTGCGGAAGGCGTAGCAATAGCTTCTGCTCTGCGCAAACTAAAGACTTTGCCTCCGCAGAATGTGGTTTTCCTTAAGGACTCAAAGGCCGCGTTACAACAACTATACCGTGGTCTGTCATCCCTCAAGCTCCCACGCAAATCATTAGCCATCGTGAAAGAACTCAACAACAAAAGCTTCACAGTAGAGTTTCAGTGGATTCCCTCCCACATTGGTATTTCTGGCAACAACAAAGCTGATACGCTTGCATACGCCGTGCTCTATCATCCTCCCAAAGTCAAGGCTCCAAAGAGTAATCAAGTGAAAAAATCTGACATTCGAAATCACTTTGGGTCGCATTGGGTTCCACCACACATGCCCTGCGTAACCAAGAGATTTCACCGAGAGGAAGCCTCACGGCCTTGTTATTTAAGACGGGGCGAATTAATTCCCCCAACTGTACGGCACCACATGCACAGACGCAGCAGTCATTTTCACCGACTCTCAGGCCGCCTGTAGAAATTTCTCGAGGGGCCGCATCTCGGCTGATGCACTCAAGGTACTACAACGACGTAGCACTCCGCTACCGTACACCTGCGTAACGTGGGTACCCGGACACGAGGGGCTAGAGGGGAACGAAGCGGCCCACACCGCTGCCCGCGAGCACGTCAGCCGGGCTCCCCTCGCCCCACACGCCCTCCGACCCGCGGCAGAAGAGGTGGAAGCCGTACCCAACAACTATTCGGCGATATTGCAACACTACAGGCTCGAGCGCCGCGTGTACCCTCCACCGCACCCAAATCTCGGCAAAGAAGAAAGCGTGGTCCTTAGACGCCTACAAAGTAATACCTACACTCACGGCACTATAATGCACCGCCTCTACCCGACATTCCACAGCTACCTATGCCCACTCTGCAACGTTCCCGACACCCTGGCACACTTGCTCTTGGAATGCCCGTGGCATGAAGACAGCGAAATGCAGCTGGAAATGGACGCTAACCGAGCACCACAAGCAAACGAAGACCACCTGTTTGAAACGTGGGAGGCCAAGCTCGCCCTCGGGGACCTGGAAGACCAACGACAACTCGTCACCAGGGCCAAGAGAGCAGCCGAAGCCAGAGGGTTCCTGGACTAAAGAACCTTCCCACCTCAGGGTGATACCGGGCCTCGCTCGGGACACTGTTTCAACAATAAACGTTTCTCTCTCTCTCTCTCTCTCTCTCTCTCTCTGTACGGCATGCAACGAGACGGGCGACATTCAGCACTTTTTGTGGTCCGGCCAGAAATTCCAAGATGAAAGCGACTCTCTCCTGGAGAATCTACAAAAAAAGGACCTTCAGCATGCGTGCCTGCAACAGCTTGTATTTCCAGAGGGATCAGTTATAGCCCGCAAAGAAACTTCACGCCTCCTTATCGAATTCTTAGGAGAGACTGGTTTGATGGACATATGGTGAAACCCTGCAGCGATATTTTAAGAGACGCTCGGGCGGAGCAATTGTGGCCTTGATCGCCAGTCTAAACACGCCTGTTTCTACAATTCATTACCACCACCACCACCAGTATACTTAGTATGAACTTGGTAACAGATTAGAAGTTAGCAAATGACGCAGTTGCTACCTTTTTACAACCTATTATTTTGATAAGAGTGTAATGAGAAGGTAGAAGTGTATAGGCTGGACAAGGAGTGCGGAGAGGAGAAAATGAAAATAAGAACATTAGCACGCAGCGAGCAGCGAGAGAGTCCGGTACGGCAGCTATAGCTTTCTGAACAACCGAAGGTTGTAACGATGTGACCTGAACGACTCGCAAATATTGTGAGATGTTGGCTGATGCGATGTTTTCAATTCAAAGCAGCCACGAAAAATAGGCCCGAAGAAGAAGGCGAGACGAGATGACTATGAGTATATACAGAAGTCAACGATGAAGGGCACACATCATCATCATCATCACCATCATCAGCCTATATATGTGTCCACTGCAGGACGAAGGCCTCTCCCTGAGATCCCCAATTAACCCTGTCTTGCGCTAGCTGATTCCAACTTGCGCCTGCAAATACGTGAGCACACACAGCGCTCACGCATTCATTCAGCCGCTTGCTGTGGTCATGTATCGCCGTTCAACGCATGCAGTTGACTGGGTGGAAACTAAAAACTGAAGCTGCTCACAAGGCCTCATAAGACAGCCAGACAAATTTTAATGGCGGGCCGTTGTGGTGATCAGCAGGCACGGAACAACAACAGTCGCAGATGATTACTGGTGGCGCTGTCGAAGCTTCCAGTTTCCGCTTAATACGAGAAACTGGCAAGCAAAGGAAAGCTGAAAAATTGTATTATCCCAACAAACATTGAAGGCGAATCCCGCATGGTCTTGCGTGCTAAACGCGAAACTAAAGGCCAACATGCGGGCGACGCGCGATACGGATCATGGCGATTATGCGGAAATCCAGAAGGAAACTGATCTGCGACTCCGCAGAGGTGGGCGACTCTATACTGCGAAAGCATCGCGTGCGAGTCCAGGCATTAGAGCGGTTCAATTTACCTCTGCATGTCGCCGGTTCGCGGAAGTTGTGAGGCTTTTAAAACCGCTCGGTGATAAGCCGATGTTCGATCTGAATGCGTACTCGGTGCACCTATCGAGACGGCGGCAGGCCCGGCACAGGAGAGACCTGACCTGTCGGCCGCCGAGAGGCTTCTGTTCGTCATGCTACCTACACGCTAGAAGCTGAGGTTAAGTGATGCAAAACGGCGTCGTTTAACCTCCGATTAAAGCTGCACCTGAAGACGATATGTATAAGGTGCCTCGAGGAGATTTAGAGCAACGGCTGATTGCCTTGGCGCTCTTTGGCCACACCTGGCCCTTGCGCGAAAAACATCCAATAATCTCCATCATCAACGGCTGACCGGAACACTAAATATCGCCCCCGAAGCAGACATATTGGCTGAACTCTTCCGGTCTCTATAGTTGATATGTGAAAATGAAATGTGTCATGAGAATGTAGATTCCCGAAGGGATAACTGGCATTGCCAGAAACCAAGAGCAGGGAGGGGGGAGAGGAGCGAAACGCTTAAATACGAATGATTACTTCACACAGGACGTGTGCGCAGCAAAGAAACCGGCTTCCGTGGCAAAAGGGGTGCAATACAGCACCGACACGAGTTGGCTGGCCGCGCACACTTACGCAGCCAATTTATGCGGACGCAGCAACATCGCTCACACACTGCTGCTGCACTCCGTTTGCAATTTCGCAACGGCGGCGCATTCGCGCTGCAGCCGCCGATTACTACCCACGGGCGAGCATCATCAATTCCTGACCCCGCCGCGCGTAATGACTTCGGCGTTTTTGCAAGACGCTCGCATATCAATATTCGCCCCCGCACTTTCAGCTCGGTACGAACTTAAAGGAAGATCGCATCGCGGCAAGCGATGCTCAGAGGACTGTGGGGGCAACGCTCTTTTCTTCAAATTCCCCACTGCAGCCCTACCGCCCCGTGGCTATACGTTCGTTCGCGTGGAGGGTGGCGAGGCAGCCTTTAAAACGCAACGGACCCCGCGGGACTTGATTCGGCGCGCAAGACAAACGTAATACTGGAGTGGTGCAGGTTGCGCAAACAAGTGGTAACTGTTTCGCAAACGGGTCCGTAGCCACGCGAAGCGATTTGAGCTGCCGCGCGCTAGAGAAGAGAGACAGGGAAAGACCAGAGACGGTGGTCCATTTGAGAGAAGCGCCGCAGACGTATGCGCGGTTTAAGAGCGCCACTTTTACCGGGGCATCCGTTGGACCTACAGTTAAGAGCCCGGGTGATGCCCTACGCTTCTTTAATTATCCTTGCCGTAGGCTGACTTCGTGGCTGCTGCACCGGCCACTGGGATCATTGCTCTTAAGGAGAAGGGAAAAGAAAAACAAGACAAAAAAGAAAAAGAAAGAAACGAAGAGAAAGCAGTGTGTGTAGCTTAATGGTTAGAAAGTGTTACTTTATTTGCTTTTTTTTCTTAATTATTATTGTACGCGCACAGAGTGTTGCAGAACAGTCGTGAAAGTGAAACAAGTGAAATCAGGTGAAAAAGCTCGTTGATTAATGAATGAATGCTGGGGTTTTACGTGCCAAAACCACGATTTGATTATGAGGCACCCCGCAGCGGGAGACTTCGGATTAATTATGACCCCCAGGGGATGTCTAACGTGCACCCAATGCGCGGGACACAGGCGTTTCTGCATTTCGCCCCCACCGAAATGCGGCCGCCGCGGCCGGGATTTGATCCCGCGATCTCGCGCTTATATAGCTGCGCAACACCAGAGCCACTATATAAGAAACTACGGCGGGTCACGTTGATAGGCGTCACGCGGAACGTCAGTCATCTTTTCTTTCTTTCTTCTTTTTTACTTATTTTTCTCACGCATCATTTCAGAGCTGCCTGTGCAATCACAAGCATAAATATGCTTAGGTGCGCAGTAGATGTACTTGCGAAATCACCTTTTCTAATAATAAACAATTATTATTATTATTTTCAAAACTAACGCATTTTGCGCAATCAAGTGTTTGAAAGTACGACGTAGCCGGGTAGGTAATGGATCGGTTGGTATATCGGCAGAAAACGCAAATATTGGACACGATTGTTTTTTTTTTATAGAACTATAGCAATTATTGTATGTCTGTTTCCGTCATGGTAATGGAAGCTTACGAACAGCAAAGGCAGTAAAGATGAAAGTGAAGTTTTAAAACTTTTTGAGGTGTTGTTGTTGTTGTTGTTGTTGTTGTTGTTGTTGTTGTTGTTGTTGTTGTTGTTGTTGTTGTTGTTGTTGTTGTTGTTGTTGTTGTTGTTGTTGTTGTTGTTGTTGTTGTTGTTGTTCGTTTTGTAAACCTATAAACACCGTGTAAACATAAACATCACCAAAATAGAAAGAGAAAGGAGCTAGCAATTGTCTCCTCAAGAGGACACCCCGCCCACCAGCTTGAAGAGGAATGAAACAAAAAAGGCGGGGGGGGGGGGGGAGCAAAAGAGAGCTAGCAGGACATTCACTTTAACACATTTTCCTTTACTTTCAAGAGATGCAAAGTATCGAAAAACAAGGAACAAATGATCCAGAAGGCAAGCACATAAACAAATTTAGGTTTGAGCAGCGTGGCTATCGAGGTTATGATTAATAATCATCAGTAAAAGTATAGGCACTTGCAAGGGGTCCGTACGGTGACTCCGAACACACGATCGCTTAAGGCGACATTAAAATTTTTAATAGTATGTTTTTTTTTGGAGCGCCCCACGTGTATAATCAACACTGTTTATGGTATTATGCAAATAACGGTCTTTGCTGTTGTTCCTGCTTATTACAATGTATTCGAAAAAAGAAACGTGAGAATATTAGAGGAGGGGTAACTGTTGTATGGTACAAAGCGCATACAGGGGAGTTAGGAGCCTTTTGGTGGCATGGGAAATTCCTGAAGAGGCTACAATCATGACAGAACACTCATTGTTGCAGCCCTGAACGAATGATGAACATTATAGGAAGCTTGAAGGGACCTCGCGCCTTCTATAGGTTAGGAAGTTAACTTTCGAATTTTGCTGTAACGAACACGTTACGTGTTAGGTGTAGGCGTATAATCAGTCCCTGTATAATAAACGCATTCTGAACTGAGGAATTGAACAGCCCGACCCGACCCTATACACGTTTTCGAATGCGGATTTGTACACGAATGCATATATAATTTAAGCCAACAAAGAGAAATAATTACTGCATGAAATAAAAAAAAAATAAAAGAAACAAGAAAAGAATAAAGTTGCTTGACTTTCCTCTGCTTTATAAGGGCTGTGTTGAAACTAATCAACGAGTTTTTTTGATTTGACAAAGCCTCCGCTCCTGAATGAACGTGCCGCGCTTTTAAATTATAGCATGTAAACGCGCCCTGTCACCTACAGTCTCTGTCTACGAATCCTGAATGCGGCCACCCTGCAAACCTTTCTTTCTTTCTTCTTTCTTTCTTTCTTCTTTCTTTCTTTCTTTTTTCTTTCTTTTTCTTTCTTTTTTTCTTTCTTACCGGAGGGGAGAAGGTAGGCAAGAAAAGAAGGGAAGCGGGGGAGTTACGAACACGCAGTCGCAGTACTTGGCGCAAAGACGACACACGTAAGCATAATGGGGGAAAGCGAACATGCGGAACGTCTTTTGTATCGGTGTCGTTGCAGTAGCATTGATGCAACGCTCGCACTTTTCGGAAGACGACGTTCGCGGCGTCCGGTGTAACGAATTAGTCGTAATAACGGGGGAAAGAAATAAGCAGTCACATAGCGGCTACAATAGTATTCATTATATCGAGCAGCAAATACGAGCCCCGCGCGCAACCAGAGGCCGCGCACCCAACGCGCTCGGGCGCAAGCAAGACGCCCCTCTGCCGCGTGCTGCCGTCGTGCCTTTTATCTCGCGACGCCGCCGCCGCAAGTTGTTCCGTTTTCAAATTTCCCCTCCGCGCCAGCGTTCGGGTATTCCTTCTTGGGAGTCTCATCTTTGCCTTCTCCCCCTTCTTCCCATCGCAATTCTATATAAGTTTCTTTTTTTTTTCCTTCAAGTGCTCTCGCACGCAGTGACCCGCGTCATGTCGAGAGCTTTTCGGGGCCACTCGGCCAGCACAATGCGCGGCCTCGAACGCAGAAGCGGCCGAGCGGCAAAATATGCGCGTGCAAACTGCTGCTGCTGCTGCTGTGTGTGTCGAGTCACCACGCCTGCCCCCCTCCCTCCCTTATGAGCGGCGAGACAGTTTGCAGGGGGGCGAAAGGCGCCGCGGGTTTCAGCTCTTCGCCACGCAGCCATGCAGTCGACGCCTCGTCTTCGCAGCCGTCTCCCCTTGGCCTTCGGCGGCGCGTGTCCGCCACCCGCGCGTGCGAGTCTGTTGTTCCTTTCACGCTCGAGACACGCCTCCAGACCGACGATAGAGTACCGCGGCAGTCGCAGCAGTGGTGGCAGTCACGGCTGCCTGGAAATCCTGACCAAAGTCTTGCGGCCAAAGCCGGGCTATAAATCATCACTGAGCTTCGTTTCCCCGCGAGCTGCTTTTTTTTTTTTTTTTTTCCTGCTTTTTGCCCAGTGTCTCCCGCTTGTCTGGCAACGTATATTCGCCTGCCTCTCTCTCTCTCTGTATGCTTATTTAGTAAGCGGTGCGTATACGTTTCTTTTTTTTTTTTACCACGTTCCTTGATCTGCCCTCAAAGGGAGAGACTTTGGAGAGAGAGCGTTTCTCCTCTTTTCTGGGGTGAAGCCGGCTACGGCTCTTCTTATTGTGCTTCTGTGCGGTCTGAATGAAGCACGCATTTTAAGTGAGTCTCGGTGTTCGTTTCACCGAGAGGATGTTGCAACGGGCCGTGACAGCGAGAATCGGCGCGCTGTTGCAACGGGCAGACACGCAGGGAGCCGAGAAATATAGGCTTTGTTCTTTAACTCGTGTGGAAAGCCAACGGGGATATAGATTTATTCGATGCTACCGCACCCGTATACAATAGGGCTTTATACAGCCCTAAACTAACGTAAAATATGCCAGTTTTGAGCCGTAGCTGCTCGCATGGTGATTTCTCACTTGGTATAGTCACGCTACCAAGGTGCAAAAAAAAAAAATTAATACTAAATAACATAAAAGCGCGCCCCTTATATTGCAGTTTTTCTAGTGTTCCTGGAAACATTTCGCAATGTAAATAGAGAGTCGAAAACTGTGTCGAGTGCGTGCGTGCATGTGTGAGTGCGTGTGTGTGTGTGTGCGTGTGCGTGTGTGTGTGTGTCTGCGTGCGAGTGCGTGTGTGTGTGTGTGTGTGTGCGTGCGTGTTCGTGTGTGCGTGTGCGTGTGTGTGTGTGTGTGTGTGTGTGTGTGTGTGTGTGTGTGTGTGTGTGTGTGTGTGTGAGTGTGTGTGTGTGAGTGTGTGTGTGTGTGTGTGTGCGTGCGTGCGTGCGTGCGTGCGTGTGTGCGTGCGTGCGTGCGTGCGTGCGTGCGTGCGTGCGTGCGTGCGTGCGTGCGTGTGTGTGTGTGTGTGTGTGTGTTGTGTGTGTGTGTGTGTGTGTGTGTGTGTGTGTGTGTGTGTGTGTGTGTGTGTGTGTGTGTGTGTGTGTGTGTGTGTGTGTGTGTGTGTGTGTGTGTGTGTGTGTGTGTGTGTGTGTGTGTGTGTGTAACTTAAACATCTGGTGTTATTCTTCAAGAGGACAACCGGGGAGAAATCGGGGGTTTTGCTGGACGGTGACCCGAAGTTGGAAAGTAGGGGACCTTTCTTGTAAGATTTACAAGCAATCAGCACAAGAAATGGTCTCCTTTCGGACTCAAATTTTCTAGTCGAACAAGCAAATCAATCACACGAACATCTAATGGAAAACAGAGCTGCTTGAAAATCATGTGCCGAACTGCTGTTCAGTCACAGCTGCTGTTCCCAATCCACAGCAACTTCAGCGCTGCGTTCATTCGCGTCCTAGCGCGTTACCTCCGTTGATGTGTACGCGACGTGAGGTAAATGCGATGCACTGTGCCATTGTCGTATTCATGTAAACGCGGCTAGTTGGTAAAAAAAAGAAGAAAATAGAAACAACAAGGTTTTGGTCACTCAACGTCGGCAAACGCTGCATATATTGTATTTTTATAAATGTCGATTTTCACTTGAGTGGTGGGCGAAAACGAGGCCTATGCTAGGGTGCCTCGATGCCAGCGCCGCCGTTCAGGGTGGTGCCAACCTTTGACCGCCCCCGCGCCGCCGCTTTCTCGCTGCGACGCCATATTGTGTCACAGCGAGCCGTTGCGATTGCTTGGTGCCGGTGCTGAGTTCGAGGCACAGTGCGCACGGATGCTTCGCGGACGATACTTGCTAGACAATGTTCAGCCGCATGACTGACAAGCTATCAAGTGCATCGTGTCGACATGACGGGCTGTTGTGTTCCCAAGTGCGCCGGATCGACGCGTAAAGGACTGCGTTGTTTTCGCTTCCCCCAGGACCCAGAGCGACGGAAGAGATGGGAAGCCCAAGTAAAGCGCGATCACTGGAAGGCAACGGATAACTCCTGCATTTGCGAGGTAAGTGTCAAGAATGTTTAGACTACCGCACCGTTTTTTTCATTTAAATAAGAAAGTATTCTCTGATCCTCGCTCACGTACCTACGTTCGCTCACGAACTAAGTAAGCACTGCACCGATGCTGTCTGAGTAGCGTATGGTTTGCGAGCGCGCGTCGCATAGGCTTTTATCGTTTTGATGGGCGCAGTCTGTACCCTTATTTTAAGGACTGACAAAGATGCTTAGCCGCGAAATAGTCTTACATTAGCTACGAATCGTCACGTAGGCCACCTATTTTCCTTTTTCACGGGAAGCACACATCGTGTGTGTCTCTTGTTTCTTTTTTTTTTCTTTTTTCGGTACTGGTTATTTGGGACTAAAGAACGCAGTGCTTCGTCTGGGGAGAGCGGCTGTTTTGTACGTGGTAAGCGAAACATTGTGATTTTCTCTGATTTCTCAGGAGATATCTTGCGGACCTCAGGGTGTTACGTTACATATTTGATTTTTTAGACTTGTACATATTTGTAGCGTGGTGATCGTAAGCCGATGGTCATTCGTGCTCATTCCCGATCGTAGTGGGTACTGTGACGGTCTTTAAATGCCTGTGCACGGTATGCCCAGGTGTAGTAGAGTTAAGAGGCATCATGGGACCAAAATGTTTCGGCGCTTTCTGGCATGGTGTCTGTTGTCACCTGTGCATTTCTTCGAAACGTGTGAAGCGAGGTAATACAGCATTGCTTCTGCTAAAATTTATTTTTAAGCACTGTAATGGGTTCTCTGTATTTACAAGGCAACTTTTCATATCAATAATCACTTTTGTTGTTTTACCTGTACTTAGAAACACTTTAAAGAGGACCAGTACGAGGGAAATCGACAGGATGGGCGCCGTCTGTTAAAGTCAACAGCCCTACATCATCATGGACTATATTTTCGAAGTGAAAAACATTGCTAATCTGTACTTGACTGTCTTAGTTTCATTTACGGTTTTTGTACGTGATATGTATGCAGTGTTGTTTATTTTTTCAATGTAGTTATCAGTGTTCTAATGGTTATTTATGAAATGTTCTGTACTCGCCATCGATGTGTTTGGCTGATGCGACGTATTCGATGGTAGCTGATGTATGTATTCTGGCTGGATATCTGGCTGGATATCTTGATTAATATTACCCGCGGTTGCGTTTTCTTGTTTGCATTCTTGTTTTCGATTTATATTGTGTGTAATAAGGTTGATGTACTCACTTGAACCCCCCCCCCCCCCCCATGTAATGAATAAATAAAAAAAAAAAAACTCTCTCTATCCCGAATTGTGTGTCGAGCCTACCTTGCGAATTTTATTTTTGTTATCTCGTCTTTCAACATAACCTTCAGGCGCCACACAGTACATATAATTTTTCATGTACATATCTCTTTCATGATTGATTGTACTAGACATTATAAGTAAATGTATTTTGTGCATAGTTTGATTTCTTGTGGGTACTACGCAAGATTGACACAGACAAGTTACGTTACATTTTTCTCTACAGCACTAACTAAACCTAATTTTCACATCGCAGTTATTTTTACACCAGCTTAATCCTGTCAGCACACAGTTTTGTGGGCAAAAAAAGGAAAAATTGCGCGTAGATATCGTCAAATAATTGCGACGAACGCGAAGAGCACGCGCAACGCAAGGGAAACTAACCGCCGTGCGCGAGTGGCTGGCTACGGTAAAGGAGGCGTGACGTGTAAACCAAAATACAACAGCGAAAAAGAAAAACTTCCACACACAGGGGGTCGCAAACCTTATATACCAAGCATCGAAGCGCAAAAAAAAAAATAGTGCGTATTTTAAACATACACACGGCATATTAAATGTGATTGAATTAGGCAACTTGGGCCATGTTCCCGGCGCCATACATTTACGTCTTCGACCTTCGACGAGTTAACGGCTATTGGTTATAAAGATATGCAGATGGGACACCGATAAAAAAATCCTCATCAAGGCAAAGCACTTGGAAGCGCGCCGCGAGTAACACTTTATGAACGCAAGCGTAGCTGAGTCTCAGCTCGTGTGACACAATATGGCGGCGCCAGCGGCTGGGGTTGTCTCCACCCTGGACGGCGGCGCTGGGCATCGAGGCACCCTAGCCTATGCCACATTCATATAACAATTATGTTAATAAAAAATCGGCAGTTTCGCCCGAAGAGTGAAGCACTGCGACAACAAGGCTTAGCGCTGCGCTTGACCTTCTCGGACGGCGCTCTAAATCTACGCGGGTTCGAATAACGCGGACGCGACATACGCGGGTGTGCCAAAATATCTGGCACCCTCAACAGCTTTAACACGCCGTGTAGCGCCTGTACAGACATCGTACAGGCCCCATACGCTGCCCGCGCCAGTAAAATTTCATCACTTTCAGGATTGAGTAGTGATATTATTTTGCACTTTTAGTATTTAATAGCCTGAGAAGACTTAAGGTAAAAGGCGTGCGCTGTGAATGTCATGCTTCATGAAATTTGTTTGTGGGCCGCCATTCTGCGAATTCTGAGAAATAATTTAGTCATCAACGTATGACTTGGTATGAGCAACTTGAATGATTCAATAGTGTAGCAATATAACCCACACACGGAAGGGATAAGTATATAGCATACATACACCTGAATATATGAGGGCCCCCATTGCGATGTCAACGGCGAAGGCGGAGAAAATTCGCTTGGACTGTCCATATAATTGCTATCCCGATAATATGATATACGTTGAACACTTGCTCACAAAAGGTGGACAGCGTTCTTTTTTTTCCATCTTCTGCATTTATTGTTACCCTTAACGGAAGGGCGAACTTCGGGGAGAACTCGGTTTAACTCGATTTTCGGGAATTTTGTTCAGGGTGCAAAAATTGGGAATCGGGAACCGAAAACGAAGGATGTATATGAGTGAATCATTTCTTGCATCATCAGTCTCATCTGGAGCAGCATGCCAGGCGTATATGGTTAAGAAAACAACACCATCGCTCATTGAAGAGTGTCTCACTTTCCCAACACCCGAGAAACTGCCCCATGCGATCATTGATTCAGTACGCGGATGAGCCTCAACGGCAACGAATCACGCCGTCAGCAGCAAGTCTGCGGTACCCATGCGCTTAACGCGATCGGATGCCACCCTCAAACACGTCAAGCACAACCGCGATTTAAGCGCTTATTCGGTGCGCCACGTAAATGCAGCTCTATCGGTTTTATTTCGCGTCTGGAGGGGAGGTCCTAATGCCGCGCAGTGTGCTGGTTGAAAGACAAAAGTGTGGGACGTGAACAAGCAGCGCAGATAACGGATGCGCGAGCTGCAAACAGGCGCTCATGCGGCCGTTTTGTGTGTGTTTTAATGCGTTCGCATTAAGATAGTCACAATGGAAAAATTGTTATGTGTGTCAAATATGGGAAGCTGGTCACGTGGTAGAGGTAGAGAGAAGATGCGATAGCTTAGATTTACGTATATATATATATATATATATATATATATATATATATATATATATATATATATATATAGTCAATTAGGAGTTTGCGCTGAACCCGGTGAAAATATTATGAAAGAAATGCTCACACGTTTAACAACAACAAAAATACTATTATTTTACTGACGTTTCGGCCGGTGGTCCGGCCTTCATCGGAGAGTGTAAAAAAAAATAAAGAATGCATGAAAGGCGCACCAGACAGCCGACTTATAAACATTTCAGGAAAGAGCACCCAGAAGGACCGCGTATGGGAGAATATATATATATATATATATATATATATATATATATATATATATATATATATATATAGGTGATCAAAGTTAAGTTGACAGGGGTTTTTTATTTTAGACGCTGAGACGGTACCTGAAGACCACCTCTACAGTAGGGTTATGTTGCGAGGGGGATGCACAGTGAAATAATTATCGCTGGTAGCAGTGCAATTAACAAAAATTGCATAATTAACTTTTCACTGGTTGCAGTAAGCGGGCACGTTTGTATTGAAAAGTTAGAGGCAGTCGTGTTTCTGCAGAATCCCACTTGGCAGAATTCTTCTAGCGTATCCGTGCTTTGAGATGTCGAACTGTGAAGTTTAATTGCCGTTCACATGAGTATGCATGCAAGATAGTGACGACCGGCGTGAAGCTCCTCCCTTATGTGACGCGCCTTTTGCGTACGGCGTTTAGTCTGACAACGGGGAGGAGGCATAGGCAAAAGTGATAACTGCCCGCCTTTCACTCTCGGCTAGCGTACTTTGAAAGCGCAGAAGTCTGAACCGCTATCAGAACAAGGAACCGCGCAGCCTGTAACGATGGTAGCTTCTGTTATACCCAGATAAGGGAGGAGCTTTGCGCCGTTTGTCACTGTCTTGTATGCGTAATCATGTGAACGGCAATTAAACTTCGCAGTTCGACATCTCAATCTCCCTGTATATATGTAGCAGTGACTCTACATAACATGGTGTGCACATGCGTAGGAGAAATGGTGTATTTATAATTAGTCCCGCAATACCTCTTGCTGACGTATAGTTGTTTCTTCTCATAAGAAACCTGTGCCTGAACAGACCGCTCCGCACTGCTAGAACGGTAGAGAGAGGGAACAGCCGTGGGGCAAGAAAAGAAAGAAATCGTAATGTTTTGGAAGGTAAAGAGAGAATAGATGCTCCTAGATCGAAAGATTGAGCGTCCTATGGCGAAATTCAAGTGTAAACACTATAATCTCGCTCTATACTCGAGACATGATCACTAGACGCAGCCCATCATCTAAGGACGCAGTCCGGCAAAGTAATAGCAAAAAATATTCCTCTCAATGAACGAACAACACCTGAAACATTATTTTCGGTTCGTGTCAGAAGAAAAAAAAAGAACCCAGAAAGAAAGAAAAAAAAAATAAAGAATGCATGAAAGGCGCACCAGACAGCCGACTTATAAACATTTCAGGAAAGAGCACCCAGAAGGCCCGCGTATGGGAGAATAGGACCAGTGGGCATGCTTCCATATCAAAAGGCCTTCATCTTGGTTCACCATGGTGCTCTTAGCTCGGGCAGGCGAAATGTGATCTCTGAAATGACGCCGAAGAGTGGATAAACCACCAGGTTTCATGCACTCCTGGAGGTTGCATTTGTTCGGTTAAAAAAGGGGAATTCTTAGCGGAGCAGTTTGCCAACTAAACCAGTGCTCTTATTTACGTTGGTCAACTGCAAACACGCGACGTGATTCACGCTAGTCAAAGCCGAATATAACAAACCCGCATAAAGCGAATTATCCTCTACGTCGGATACGATAAACTTATTGACCAATGCTCACGTAAAATAACTCTCTTATAACAAACTGGTCATTGGCTATATTGATCTTGAGGCCTCCGAAATCAAGGAAAGTGTGCTGGAGCAGGTCTACACAACCTGGCGCACCGAGAAAGCCATTCTTTGCGATGCTGAGAAACAGTTCAAGGCGCAGGCAAAAAATAGGGCGTATATAATATGTGTAGCCTTGCCTTCAATAAATGAATTTTTCTTGCTTCTTTTCTCCAGTGGCGATAATAAATTCGTATAGAACGAAAGCATCACAGAAGCTCGTTTGGGCTCGTTATAGGCGAGTTTGGGAATATGTAATTACCTGTTATATAGAACTATATATTGCTCATAAACTTGTTCGTAGTAACCTGGTTTGACTGCTTGTGTCAGCTGCGCCAAAAGCTGGGACCTCCAATAAAAGAACACAAAAAAAGAGACAGAGACAATACAAGAGAAAAGACAGGGAGGTCAAACAGAACAGAAAAGAAAACAGGCGAGCTACAAAGATAAGAAGGAAGTAGATGAAGATAAACAAAGATCAAATTTGAACCATCACAGAATGTCATGATCACCGAACGCAATCACTTCCTCCACCCCCCTTTCCCCTGTCTATTCCCGCAGGTACTTGACTTCTACTTCCCGCAGGTACTTTACAAAGTGGGCGACCTCTCAAGTTCGAATCATACGACATTGTGATGCGGACATCTCAGTTGTTTCACAAAACATGAGGTCGCACTCCGAAAAAGGCTTTACCTAAAATGAACAAAGCGTTGAAGAAATCGCACGCGTCCCTTTAATGTTTCAAAGAAAAAGAAATCAAGCCTTCAATATAAGTGTTCCCAAAATATGATAGCATTCATCTCGGAAGTACTACGGCTTCATCTCAATGAAAAGCGCAGTGAGTGGTGTCAGCACTCCTCTGTTTCAAAGAACTAGTCAGCGTTTCTAGCTATCCTAAAACTTCCGCATAAACGCTTTGATGATTCCGGAAATAGGCTTAACAGTAATCGTCTCGCCCCACCGATACTTCCTGAACAGGCGTCTCAAAACGTGCATATATATATATAAGGTAGCCGGTGAAGAAAGATCGACGGCTGCCAGTAGTCCCTTAACGTAACTAATACGATTCAAGATGTTTCCCCATATCGTGAAACGCGAGCCCGCGTGTCTCTATGTCTCTAGCACCGCGGGTGCACGTATACTCGAGAGCACTCGAAGATCGCCAACCACGTATATAGGAGAGCTCGCCGCGTCATCCGATCCGGCAGTCGAGCTTTGATATTTGCGCTGCGTAAGGAAATCCGCGGGCAGGATGACGGGCGCTTCAAAGGCCTTTCTTATACACACGGTCGGCGGTATATATATGCCTCCGGGAGCGGGAGGAAGCGCGTCCGCCATCCCCGGGACGCGATTTTGCCCATGCATGCCCCGTCAGAAAACTCTGCCGTTCGTGTCGCGATTGCGTCTCGCCGTGCACGGTGGCCGTGCCAGCGTATATAGCCTCCACGGTGATTCCCGCAGCCTCTTCTCTCCTCCACAGCTTCTTCCCTCCATCCCCGGTGACTGTGCCGAGCGGCTCGCTTCGCCCCCGCGCGCGTGTCCCTTCAAGCGGCGCACACCAACTTTCTTCCCGCAGAATGACGCCGAGGCACGCGAGACGGCGCTTAGGCCTCCCGCCGCAAGAACAGCGCCGCAACCGGCGGCTCGCAAACATTTCTTTCCCCGGCGCATAGCAGCTGGCCCCCGGGCAGAGCGTGTTTAAGAAGGCGCGCCTCAAGGCAGGAAATTAAACGTACGCCCCGCGAAGCGTTTCTTCTCTCGCAGGTTATAACCCCCGCGTTGCGGCCCCCGTCGTCTTAAAGATAGCGCCTCCGGCAAGCATGGCGCGCGCTTCGGTCGTCCCAGCCTGGGCATGGATATCAGGTGCATAATGACGCGCTCACCACCATCAGAGCGGCGCGCTTTAACGAGGTTTTAAGGTGGGCGCTTTGCGCACAACCTTCCTACTGCCGCGAAAAACAAGAAACGGGAAAGGCATGAAAAGAACGCGAGGCAGCTGCACACGAGATCAAGTATAGCCGTGCGAAGCACGGGTTAAGGAAGATAGCGCCGCAGAGCGCGATACATATATATACGGTAACGCGTGACGAGCAGCAGAACTAAGTTTTCGGGAATACCCCACGAGGAATGAGCGGCGAATAAGCGAATTCTCGGTGCCAGCTATACGCGACGTTCGCTGCGTGGTTGTGGGGCGTACCGAAGCGGTGTAATCGCAGCATGCGTTGCCGGAGGCAATCGTTCATTTCCAATAAGAGGGGCAACGTATATAGGCACAGAAGTTTTACAGCATGCTGCCCTACAAGATAGCGAGCACTTCGCAAGGAAAAAAGGATTCCATGTTGTGTTTCACCTCGTGTAAATTCGACATCATGAGTTCCGAATAGAGATGGGTAAAACCTCACTTCAGTGAGCGGCTCGGAACGGCTCAGATCATTGAAATGAACCGGTTCATTTGAACGGCTCACCGGTTCACTTAAACGTGTAACCTGTGTTATGCGTATTCTATAGTTATGTGGCTTTGAAAAAAAAACAACGATATATGCATAATTTAATAACTGTGTTATTGGTATTTTCGCTATGTTTTGAGAATATTTTTATATATATTAAAAGCGTGAATGTTTAGTTGTAATGAAGCTTTCTTTTGTGATATTGGGGATAAAATGCTTATGATACTGTGACCGGCAGAATGCGACGTACTTTTTTCAGAAAAAAAATATGTAACTTCATCGTCATTACAGAAGCTTGTCCGTTTTTGTGGTACTTTAAAATCAACTTTTGTCAAACTAAGAACATAAAATGATTGTACATTATGTTTCAACTTATTCATTTATTCACATACGTACATTCACTATAATATTAGTAAGCTGTAACGCCATGCAAAATGAATGTAGAAATCATTTCTTGAAGTACAATACAAAAATCATACGAAAGATCCACAAAACTGCCGCACGTACCTTTCGTTTTTTTTTTTCCTCTCTTAAGTCCACGCGCGATACTGGCGATCATGCCATCATACACCAGGACAAAAAAAAGAAAAAAAAAAAGAAATGAAGTTCTATTACAACACAACAGATCATTGGCCTCGTTTTATTGACGTGCTAATGATACACGCTCAGAAAATGCACTGAAGTGGATGTCATGGGCGACATTTTCATGAATACACTAATTAGCACAAATGAAGACCAGGACGTAAACTGTACGTTCACCTCTTGTCGTTAAAGGGCCCCTAAACCACCCAGAGGTCGAAATTTAGTTGTGGTGTTGCAGTTGTGCACGAGTCTACAACGAACACGTAGCCGCGAGAATTTTTCGAAATGGTGCCGTAATAGCGGAGTTACACGCGTTTGATGATCGAAAAACGGCCCTCGCTCGTTTCGCTCTTTCCTTCGCTACTCTCCTCATCGGCTGGTCTCCCCTCCTCGCCGAGTGCTTCTCGAAAGGTCGCGTGACATACGTCATCGCCAACGCGCTTCTCAAAACACTGCATACTTCCGGTCACGTCCACGCTAGCGGCACATATACCGACGGCGAACCGTCCGCCAGTGCCGTAGAACATCTGCCGCGCGAGAGTTGTCCAAAGTAGACGGCAGTTCGGCCGGCGCCCCGCCCGCTGCACCATCAATGGCACAATCGACGACCGCGAACCTGAGCGCATCCGCCACCGGCAACGAAAACATCAGCTGCAGCCGGGAGACGACGGGCTCGGCTGTGTTCGCATCGCAGCCGACGGCGCCGCTAATATCAGCGTATTTTTCTTCTTTGTGTACAAGTATTGCGAAGAGCGATAACAACGATAAGAAAATATTGCGGCTTGTGAGCGTCGGTATTTCATTTCAAAGCGCCGTCCGTTTTAGCTTTGAAGGGAACCAGAAAAGGCCTAGCGACGATATCGGCGCCGTCGAGCGATCAGCGGGGGTGAATCTGCCGCACAAATGAGTCCCGGTCTCATCCTCTCTACGTACGGCAAGGAAATCTAGCCGTTCGCGAGCAAGAACCGCTGTCGAACGGCAGCCCGCGAATGGCAAACGGCGTGCGATGAGTTACCGTGCCGGTAACGTGTACTAAGCGCTTCTCGGCTACCCGCTGTTGCTGCGGTGCCGGCTCGTGTTATGCGAAGCGTACCGATATAGACCCTGTGTTGCGCGCACGTCTGGAAAGGCCAGCTCTGAACGGTTCGGCACGGCTCATTCAAGGAGAGAGAACCGGCTTCCTCACTCCGAAAGAACCGCCGCTCACTAACTGAACCACGGCTCCCTCGGTCTTCAAAAGAGCGGCCCGTTCCTGAGCGCTCAGGAGCGAGCCGGATCTTTTGAAAAGCGAGGGAGCCGTGGCGAAAAGAGCGGCTGGCTCCTGAGCGCTCAGGAGCGAGCCGGATCTTTTGAAGAGCGAGGGAGCCGTGGCGAAAAGAGCGGCCCGTTCCTCAGCGTTCAGGAGCGAGCCGGATCTTTTGAAGAGCGAGGGAGCCGTGGCGAAAAGAGCGGCTGGCTCCTGAGCGCTCAGGAGCGAGCCGGATCTTTGAAGAGCGAGGGAGCCGTGGCGAAAAGAGCGGCTGGCTCCTGAGCGCTCAGGAGCGAGCCGGATCTTTTGAAGAGCGAGGGAGCCGTGGCGAAAAGAGCGGCTGGCTCCTGAGCGCTCAGGAGCGAGCCGGATCTTTTGAAGAGCGAGGGAGCCGTGGCGAAAAGAGCGGCTGGCTCCTGAGCGCTCAGGAGCGAGCCGGATCTTTTGAAGAGCGAGGGAGCCGTGGCGAAAAGAGCGGCTGGCTCCTGAGCGCTCAGGAGCGAGCCGGATCTTTTGAAGAGCGAGGGAGCCGTGGCGAAAAGAGCGGCTGGCTCCTGAGCGCTCAGGAGCGAGCCGGATCTTTTGAAGAGCGAGGGAGCCGTGGCGAAAAGAGCGGCTGGCTCCTGAGCGCTCAGGAGCGAGCCGGATCTTTTGAAGAGCGAGGGAGCCGTGGCGAAAAGAGCGGCTGGCTCCTGAGCGCTCAGGAGCGAGCCGGATCTTTTGAAGAGCGAGGGAGCCGTGGCGAAAAGAGCGGCTGGCTCCTGAGCGCTCAGGAGCGAGCCGGATCTTTTGAAGAGCGAGGGAGCCGTGGCGAAAAGAGCGGCTGGCTCCTGAGCGCTCAGGAGCGAGCCGGATCTTTTGAAGAGCGAGGGAGCCGTGGCGAAAAGAGCGGCTGGCTCCTGAGCGCTCAGGAGCGAGCCGGATCTTTTGAAGAGCGAGGGAGCCGTGGCGAAAAGAGCGGCTGGCTCCTGAGCGCTCAGGAGCGAGCCGGATCTTTTGAAGAGCGAGGGAGCCGTGGCGAAAAGAGCGGCTGGCTCCTGAGCGCTCAGGAGCGAGCCGGATCTTTTGAAGAGCGAGGGAGCCGTGGCGAAAAGAGCGGCTGGCTCCTCAGCGTTCAGGAGCGAGCCGGATCTTTTGAAGAGCGAGGGAGCCGTGGCGAAAAGAGCGGCTGGCTCCTGAGCGCTCAGGAGCGAGCCGGATCTTTTGAAGAGCGAGGGAGCCGTGGCGAAAAGAGCGGCTGGCTCCTGAGCGCTCAGGAGCGAGCCGGATCTTTTGAAGAGCGAGGGAGCCGTGGCGAAAAGAGCGGCTGGCTCCTGAGCGCTCAGGAGCGAGCCGGATCTTTTGAAGAGCGAGGGAGCCGTGGCGAAAAGAGCGGCTGGCTCCTGAGCGCTCAGGAGCGAGCCGGATCTTTTGAAGAGCGAGGGAGCCGTGGCGAAAAGAGCGGCTGGCTCCTGAGCGCTCAGGAGCGAGCCGGATCTTTTGAAGAGCGAGGGAGCCGTGGCGAAAAGAGCGGCTGGCTCCTGAGCGCTCAGGAGCGAGCCGGATCTTTTGAAGAGCGAGGGAGCCGTGGCGAAAAGAGCGGCTGGCTCCTGAGCGCTCAGGAGCGAGCCGGATCTTTTGAAGAGCGAGGGAGCCGTGGCGAAAAGAGCGGCTGGCTCCTGAGCGCTCAGGAGCGAGCCGGATCTTTTGAAGAGCGAGGGAGCCGTGGCGAAAAGAGCGGCTGGCTCCTGAGCGCTCAGGAGCGAGCCGGATCTTTTGAAGAGCGAGGGAGCCGTGGCGAAAAGAGCGGCTGGCTCCTGAGCGCTCAGGAGCGAGCCGGATCTTTTGAAGAGCGAGGGAGCCGTGGCGAAAAGAGCGGCTGGCTCCTGAGCGCTCAGGAGCGAGCCGGATCTTTTGAAGAGCGAGGGAGCCGTGGCGAAAAGAGCGGCTGGCTCCTGAGCGCTCAGGAGCGAGCCGGATCTTTTGAAGAGCGAGGGAGCCGTGGCGAAAAGAGCGGCTGGCTCCTGAGCGCTCAGGAGCGAGCCGGATCTTTTGAAGAGCGAGGGAGCCGTGGCGAAAAGAGCGGCTGGCTCCTGAGCGCTCAGGAGCGAGCCGGATCTTTTGAAGAGCGAGGGAGCCGTGGCGAAAAGAGCGGCTGGCTCCTGAGCGCTCAGGAGCGAGCCGGATCTTTTGAAGAGCGAGGGAGCCGTGGCGAAAAGAGCGGCTGGCTCCTGAGCGCTCAGGAGCGAGCCGGATCTTTTGAAGAGCGAGGGAGCCGTGGCGAAAAGAGCGGCTGGCTCCTGAGCGCTCAGGAGCGAGCCGGATCTTTTGAAGAGCGAGGGAGCCGTGGCGAAAAGAGCGGCTGGCTCCTGAGCGCTCAGGAGCGAGCCGGATCTTTTGAAGAGCGAGGGAGCCGTGGCGAAAAGAGCGGCTGGCTCCTGAGCGCTCAGGAGCGAGCCGGATCTTTTGAAGAGCGAGGGAGCCGTGGCGAAAAGAGCGGCTGGCTCCTGAGCGCTCAGGAGCGAGCCGGATCTTTTGAAGAGCGAGGGAGCCGTGGCGAAAAGAGCGGCTGGCTCCTGAGCGCTCAGGAGCGAGCCGGATCTTTTGAAGAGCGAGGGAGCCGTGGCGAAAAGAGCGGCTGGCTCCTGAGCGCTCAGGAGCGAGCCGGATCTTTTGAAGAGCGAGGGAGCCGTGGCGAAAAGAGCGGCTGGCTCCTGAGCGCTCAGGAGCGAGCCGGATCTTTTGAAGAGCGAGGGAGCCGTGGCGAAAAGAGCGGCTGGCTCCTGAGCGCTCAGGAGCGAGCCGGATCTTTTGAAGAGCGAGGGAGCCGTGGCGAAAAGAGCGGCTGGCTCCTGAGCGCTCAGGAGCGAGCCGGATCTTTTGAAGAGCGAGGGAGCCGTGGCGAAAAGAGCGGCTGGCTCCTGAGCGCTCAGGAGCGAGCCGGATCTTTTGAAGAGCGAGGGAGCCGTGGCGAAAAGAGCGGCTGGCTCCTGAGCGCTCAGGAGCGAGCCGGATCTTTTGAAGAGCGAGGGAGCCGTGGCGAAAAGAGCGGCTGGCTCCTGAGCGCTCAGGAGCGAGCCGGATCTTTTGAAGAGCGAGGGAGCCGTGGCGAAAAGAGCGGCTGGCTCCTGAGCGCTCAGGAGCGAGCCGGATCTTTTGAAGAGCGAGGGAGCCGTGGCGAAAAGAGCGGCTGGCTCCTGAGCGCTCAGGAGCGAGCCGGATCTTTTGAAGAGCGAGGGAGCCGTGGCGAAAAGAGCGGCTGGCTCCTGAGCGCTCAGGAGCGAGCCGGATCTTTTGAAGAGCGAGGGAGCCGTGGCGAAAAGAGCGGCTGGCTCCTGAGCGCTCAGGAGCGAGCCGGATCTTTTGAAGAGCGAGGGAGCCGTGGCGAAAAGAGCGGCTGGCTCCTGAGCGCTCAGGAGCGAGCCGGATCTTTTGAAGAGCGAGGGAGCCGTGGCGAAAAGAGCGGCTGGCTCCTGAGCGCTCAGGAGCGAGCCGGATCTTTTGAAGAGCGAGGGAGCCGTGGCGAAAAGAGCGGCTGGCTCCTGAGCGCTCAGGAGCGAGCCGGATCTTTTGAAGAGCGAGGGAGCCGTGGCGAAAAGAGCGGCTGGCTCCTGAGCGCTCAGGAGCGAGCCGGATCTTTTGAAGAGCGAGGGAGCCGTGGCGAAAAGAGCGGCTGGCTCCTGAGCGCTCAGGAGCGAGCCGGATCTTTTGAAGAGCGAGGGAGCCGTGGCGAAAAGAGCGGCTGGCTCCTGAGCGCTCAGGAGCGAGCCGGATCTTTTGAAGAGCGAGGGAGCCGTGGCGAAAAGAGCGGCTGGCTCCTGAGCGCTCAGGAGCGAGCCGGATCTTTTGAAGAGCGAGGGAGCCGTGGCGAAAAGAGCGGCTGGCTCCTGAGCGCCCAGGAGCGAGCCGGATCTTTGAAGAGCGAGGGAGCCGTGGCGAAAAGAGCGGCTGGCTCCTGAGCGCTCAGGAGCGAGCCGGATCTTTTGAAGAGCGAGGGAGCCGTGGCGAAAAGAGCGGCTGGCTCCTGAGCGCCCAGGAGCGAGCCGGATCTTTTGAAGAGCGAGGGAGCCGTGGCGAAAAGAGCGGCTGGCTCCTGAGCGCCCAGGAGCGAGCCGGATCTTTTGAAGAGCGAGGGAGCCGTGGCGAAAAGAGCGGCTGGCTCCTGAGCGCTCAGGAGCGAGCCGGATCTTTTGAAGAGCGAGGGAGCCGTGGCGAAAAGAGCGGCTGGCTCCTGAGCGCCCAGGAGCGAGCCGGATCTTTTGAAGAGCGAGGGAGCCGTGGCGAAAAGAGCGGCTGGCTCCTGAGCGCTCAGGAGCGAGCCGGATCTTTTGAAGAGCGAGGGAGCCGTGGCGAAAAGAGCGGCTGGCTCCTGAGCGCTCAGGAGCGAGCCGGATCTTTTGAAGAGCGAGGGAGCCGTGGCGAAAAGAGCGGCTGGCTCCTGAGCGCTCAGGAGCGAGCCGGATCTTTTGAAGAGCGAGGGAGCCGTGGCGAAAAGAGCGGCTGGCTCCTGAGCGCCCAGGAGCGAGCCGGATCTTTTGAAGAGCGAGGGAGCCGTGGCGAAAAGAGCGGCTGGCTCCTGAGCGCTCAGAAGCGAGCCGGATCTTTTGAAGAGCGAGGGAGCCGTGGCCAAAAGAGCGGCTGGCTCCTGAGCGCTCAGGAGCGAGCCGGATCTTTTGATCAGCTCTTTTGAATAGCGAGGGAGCGGTGGTTCAGTAAGTGAGCGGCGGTTCTTTCGTTCCTCAGTCGAAGGTGAGGGGGTGAAGGCGACTCTTGCGAGGAAGGGTGGGAGGGCAGTTGCTTTCTCGTACCGCTAATAGATGGCGCGGAAGTCGCACCCAGCAGAAGACCCGGCTCTGACGGAACGCATCGGCACGGCTCTCTTAACGCGAGAGAACCGGCGCCCTTTCTCCAAAAGAACCGCCGCTCATTTTTAGTGAACGACCGCTTACTCGTTTTTTTAAAAAGAGCCGCTCACAAGATCCGGCTCGCTCCTGAGCGACCCATCTCTAGTTCCGAATCAAGAATGACAAGAATGAAAAGACCTTCTGAATATAAGTTGATCAACTGCAGCTAGCCGAGCAGCAGTCACCACTGAAGTATGACCATAACGACGCAATCGACCGATTATTTATCAGAAAAAAATCGTCTTTTAAAAAGACATATCGGTACACACGCGCATAAAAATAAATGAACGAGAGAGGCTTACCCATTAAGCCGCACCGTTATCTTCTTAAGAGATGGGGAATATATTTTTCAAGTTTATATCTTTTCTTCCCCTTATCTCCTATAGTGACTGTTCACATTTCACAATCCTGCAGCAACTGCATGACGCCATAGAACATTAATTTAAAAGAATATATCGTCCTGGGACATTCTTGTCTATACGTGGTTAGATGCTGCAATACGTTGGTATATGCGAGCGCGATATGCATTGCACCGCTGGCATAGGTGAAAAACGAAACTAGGATGCAGCCCGGCCCATGAGAAATTAATATTTTTTGTTTATGAAGGTGATTAGCATTAATAATTACATCTTCAGAACTGTTGAATTATTTCTACGCCGATATATGGTTATTGCGTTAAGCAAGTCTTCGAAAACGAAACACATCCTTCGCAGGCGGAAGCGTGACTGACGCAATTTCGCCGCCGCACCCGCTCTTTGCACCTAAAATAGTAATAAAAAAAAGGAAACTGGAGAGGCGCAACGACCCAACAGCACATTGTAGCTCACGAGAGACCTGGCATTTTCAACTCGAAGTCGAGTGCCTCGAACGCGTGCCTTTGTCATCGTTATCTGTCGTTACACTCGTTGGCGCGAAGGCAGCTCCGCTTGTCAACAGGACATTTCTTAATATCGAAAGACGTACTCAAAAGAGCTAAAACACCAGTAATATTTAAAAAAAAGCCATTTTGAACAAAAGCACTCTGCCTTTAATAACAGCAATGATTTCTGCCAATGGGCAACAACATCAGTATCAATGTTCCTCCCCAGAGCATTCCTTTATTAATTTGGTTTTAACGCGATCCTCTTGTCGGTTTAAAATTAGAATTCTTCGTTTTATAAGGCTAGTTGTAACCATTCTGAAATGTGATAATTATGCTCTCGCTCTTTTACTAGGCGAATTTCCCTCACTGGTGAAAGAGAGCCTCGTCTCATAATTATATGGAGTTTTGTTTCACGACTTGAACCGACTTCATCTTGAATCTACTAATCAAAATGGTTCTAATGAGCCGCTGAGTTCGGTGTATTTGCCAATGCTATTCTATTATAGAAAGAGCAAATAAATAAAAACATGCTGAAGTTGCGCCAACAAAGATATGCGTTTGTGTAAACTTGGAACAACGAGTTTCTGAGGACTTACTGTGATTTGCATTAGGTGTCTTCAAATTAACAGAACTTGCGAATTTCGAGAAGTCGTACACTGCCAACATTTAATGACGTGCGATCTTTTTTTTTCTTCAAGAAACTACATTGTCGTACCTCGCAAAAGTGAGGCGTAATAATTTCTAGAGAAATTTCAGCGCGAACAAAATTGTCATGCACGTCATTGTACGAACATTCGTCTACAGAAGAAAAAAAGTCACAGGCCTGCGCGGCACACGCAGCACAGTCACAGCGTAAGCTGGTTGAGCGGCGCAAGAGTCGCTCCAATTTCGCCACCACGCACAAGAAGGTCTTCGTGGCAAAGTGTCACGAGAACGATCTGAACTGTCCCCCCGGCGTCGTCGTCGACGGCGAGCTGCGGCTTCTAATGCTCTCTGCACAGCAGTCTGCTGAGCCCGACGATGCCTGGTTGTAGCCGCGCACGTAGCTCTACGATTCGCTTCTTCAGCAGCGGTTCTTACCTTGCGAGGAGACGCCATAACGTGTACCGAAGAGGTACCCAGAATACGTTGCGCTCATCTAACATCGGGATAGCGTTGATTGCGCGCCTCGTCTGAATCGCATCGCGTCTGAATCGCATCTCGTCGCACGCGGCGGTTCCAGGCACGTTAACTAGATGGCGACACCATACTGGCGGAGGCTCGGGTCGTCTGCGCCTGTGCGCCTGCCTATAAAGAGAATTTGTCTTCTGCCTGATAGCAAGCGCTCTCAAGGCTCAATGGTAAGGTATCCGACTCCCACGCCGCGGGCCCGGGTTCGATCCCAGCGGAGAGCGGGTACTTTTTTTCTCGCATTTGCGGCGATAGCGCTTACGCCGCCAAACGCTGGCGCCGCCATCATCGCGAACCGAAGCGGCTATTGGAATGAGCCCATAACAGCTTATATAAAAATTATAATACGCACGCAGATATGAATAAGACCACCTACTACAACTTGTGCGGTTTCAACAACTTGAAAACAAAGCTTCGCCGATGAAGGCAACAGAGTGCTGAAAGGTACCGAGCAGGCCCACATTGCCTTGTTACTGCGCACCAAGCACCGAGGCAGTGCATGCGGATGCTGCGAAATTGTTCTCCCTTCCTCCTGCGTATAGCATAGCAAACCGCAGCACGTGCGGCTGATTCACCTCACTACGTTTCTTTCCCTTTTCTCTCTCTTTCCCTATCTCTTTTTGCTCGTTTTGGAGAAGGTTTTAACAGAAGATGTGTGCGTGTTATAAGTACGGTCAATAATGTCAACGACGAGGCAGAATCTCGACGATGGAAACCAGCAGACACTTAAAGGGGCCATGAGACCCAACTTTCGAGCTTGAATTATTCATTGCATGTTAAAGGTTACGCCGCCCATAGCAAGCTGGCAAAATTTGAGCGCATTCAGTTAGGTAGAAAATTTGTATTATAAATTTTATTTTTATATCGCTGTTGAAGTCTGGCAACACTAATTAGTGACAAACTGAATCGCACCTCTAGATACGGCTCCCTCGGAGTAACGAAAGCCAATATTGGTGGTCATGCTTTTGTGTGCCGCAAGAGAATAGTTGGAGGACCATATCATGGCACCTTTAAATTGGCACCAGAAGAAAAAAACACTTAGCAGAAACGAGACTGAGCTACTGAGACGCTTATACAGCAGGCGTAGCATTCGTCGTCTTAATTCATTGCTGCGTGGTTCCATGTGTCCGGCGTTTTTAACGCGATATCGTTAAGGGCCCCGTGTCGCAGAAAATCCGGCGTCGGCGTGGATTTCAGCGTCCGTGGCGGAGAAAATTTACCCAACCACCCCGACCGCGCAGGCTCTCTGCGTCGCGGAAGGTGTTAGCTAGGAACAAAATCATCCCGAACCACCCCGACCGCGCAGGCCCTCCACGTGGTGCAAGGTTTTGGTGAACAAAAATTGAATTTCTCATAGTGAAATCCGTCAGAAAAATGGTAAAGTATGACTTAACCACAACCTACAGATATGGTGGCGTCGGATTGTAATTTCAATGTACGAGAAAACAATTCTGTTACGAGGAAACTGAAACACAAGCCCCTTCTCCAGCATTTCTACCAGGCCAACATCGGCGCGCTCGGGTAGTTTACTTGCGAAAATGATATCCAGATGGGGCTCGCATCCTCGGCAGGTCAAATTGGGACTTCGCCTGCCTAATGCATTTTGGACACGCGCGCGCGTCGGGGCAATAGCAAACAATTAATAAAATAAAAAAAAGGTGCTAGGGCCTTCACATTTTATTATAAAACCACTTATATTGCCCCTGCAAAAACGCCTTTTCAGCATTGCATTTCTGTTTAAAAGTGAAGCCGACTTTAAGGTGATCGGTGTAAGCATGGTCTTTGTAAGCTGGCTTTCCCATGTTCTGTGTTGCAGTGAAACCTACTGAAAGAAAAATGCGATGCGAACGGGGCCCGATAACGCTATCACGTTCCACTCTTAAAGACGAAGCTTAAGCGTACTACAATATTTTTTCTTGTGTACTTATGTTTCCCCACTGACCGACCCCAATACCTTAATAACTTATTCTTCACTGGTGAAATGGCAGCTGTCATTAGCGGCTGTGGTACACTGGATGCTTTACGCTTTTGTGCACTGTTTTTCCTCAGTGAATGGAAACCTGTCTGGAGGCGCGCCAAACTCAAGTCCGTTAGCGCGGAAGGATTTGATGCCCAAGTCCACGAAGCATTAAATATCCACGAGAGTATGTAGGGCCGGCCGATCTGCTTTGTCCCTTTTTTTCTTTTCTTTTCTCTTTTTTATGGGTCCTTCGAGCACTGTTAGCTGGCGGCGCCACTCCTGGCCGCACTTCAGAAGGCGCTTCTCGCAGTGCGGCACTGAGGCTTCCAATGCCGTCGTCTCTCTAGACAGCGTCATGTCGCGCACATTACGGTCCGTATTACGCGCACACTTATTTCATTTTCCCACCTTATGTACCCTCCGTTAAAAATAAAAAAGAATGAACGCTTTCGGCGGTTTTTTTGCTGTGTATAAATATATATATATATATGAGTTTTTCGGATCCCGTGTTTAATAAACTGAAAGAAGTGCAGGCGCACGTACAAAAGCAACGTTTCGGCAGGGGTGCGGCCTCGATCAAGAGTGCGATTACAAGCACCCAGAGCTCAATTTATACATTTTATCTGTAAGAGTGGAAAAAGAAAGAGAGAAAGCGTAGGTAGCCTATGACTACAAACACGCGTACATTCAGTGGCGTCATGAATACGGCGTCACGAATACCAACATGCACATTAACTCAAGTAAAAAAAAAAAGAACAAAGAAAAAAAAAAGGCAGGTAGCTTACGAAGACTAACACGCATATATTCAGTGGCGTCCACAAGGGAGAGACGTGAGAAAGATACGATTGAAAGACGCAGCCAGTGCAATGCAGGGGATATGGGTCACATGCTAGCATAGAGCATGCGAGAAGTCGCAGCGGCCAGAAGTCTGTTTCTCGTGTTCTTTAAGTTACTGCAACTTTTGTGAGACCACGAAGACGGCGGGGGCGTATTGACCGTCTGAGTGGTCTCACTTCCTATGATATAACTAATAAAAATCGGGCCCCTCGGTTCCATTTCTTATCTTGCATTATATATATAAATATATATATATATATATATACATACAATGAAAGAAGAAATGAAACCTAGGGTCCCGATTGTTATTACTTCAATATATATGTATATATATATAAAAATATTGGCATGCCCACGGTTGGTTCAAGTGCTTGGGCCAACCTGTAGTGTTGTGTCCCTCATTGACTGCCTTTTATTATTTTTTTTGCGTATTGCCACGTCTCTACCTGAAAGAAAGTGGGCCGAAAAGCTATATTTGGTGGGATATTAGACTTGCCGTTTCAAAGCGCTATGGTAGTGCCCCCAAGGTATACAGGACAATATTAAAGCTGTATCACAAGAACAAGTGTATGTGGTAGCGATAATTGCACCTGTATGGCGGGCCCAACCAACCCGGTAATAGCGTAAAAGTGCTTCGGTAAATGCGCCACCGCCACGCGTGCAGCCAACAGAAAATAACGGCCGTAATGTACTGCTCCTGCTCGGTGCGGAACAAAGTTCGATGCTTCGCCTGGCATGCTCAGTCCCGGTCTGTTATGCCCAGTCGGGGTCACGCATTAAAACCCTTTCGACCCTGGTGGCGTCAATTGAAGCCATTACAGGATAGGTCAAGAAACAAAATAAATAGGAAAAACTATGCTTTCAATGCGAAGATTGAACAGTCTTGATGCAATTTTCCGAAGGTGTGGTCGAATTCATCAGGAAATGCTGCCTTAATTGTGCCTAAAAAGGAAGATCAAGCGGGCATAGAAACTCGGGATTTCACTTTACTACGACTTTGTCGGTTCCGAACGCCTTGAGTGTAGGATATGACAATTTTATCTTACGATGCAAGTTTGTTGCCTATCATCAGAACGAGAAAAAGAAATAATGCTGCAGAATGCTTCTCACTGTCTATAGGACGGCTCATTTTGAGATGTTGGAATTTGATGTCGCCAGGGCTCAACGGCTGTAAAAGCGAGACTGTTTAGCTGTGAAGTATAGCCACTTCGTTTTCTTCCATGTTTCCTGATTAGCCTTCTACGAGCTTATTATGCTTTAGCATGAACACACTGCGCAAAGAAATAGAAACTGCACAAGGAAACATGCGCAGCACAAGCGGAACTTGATACGAGATCTTGGTGTGCTAGTTAGTGCCCTTCCTGCTAGCATTGGTGACTGCACAAATAAACGCCAAACCACACAAGAAGACATGGTCAGGGCGAGCGAAATTCTGTCCACGTGTTTATTTGCGCAGTCAGTCAATGTTAACATAAATGCACCAAGTCTATCGAGTTTATGTTGTTTTCAGACTTAATCAGGTGCTCGAGACATTTTTTTTCTTCCCATTTTGAGAATTAACCCCCATCTGATATCATTGCGAAATATCATTCCTCGATAACGACCAAGAAGTCTGTTAACTTGAGGGCACACATAATTTACTTGACGAAAAAAAATTGAAGATTCCTTCGAGAAGCTCAGCCCGCGAGTATCCAGCACTGAAGATGCTGCGATTGAGAATAGGTGGTGTTTGCGTCTGCAATAAGTTTTTTTTTATTCTGTACGTAAAATTTGTACTTAAACAACAACAAGCCAGCGAGAAAGGAGTGTTGAGAGGGTCAATGAGCTATTCCCTTATCCCGGATAGCTTTCCCCAGTCCTCTCTTCCTTGAATCGTTATTAATGTGTACTCTCTCCTTTCTTCACTAACGGTTAGCGCTAGGGTTTCTGTGCTCGCTCTCGCATGGAGCAGAGTTGCGTCTTCGTTTTCTAAGCACCGCCATTCGCCGAGCGCTGTCCCGTGGGAAATTCAAGTTCAGCGGAGAAACCAACTCAACAGCTGCACCGCCTATGCTGTGCTGATTTCAGCGCGGTCGCGTCGAGAGCACCAGCATTTGATACGCTGCTCGTCGTATTCACTTATGCCACAAAAGTCTTGCCTTCAAGTTCGCAGTGCCATCGTCGTTATTGTGCTATGCCAAACTATAGACGCTGTGCGTTGCGTCGCTATTGGGGAGATGCATACGAATGTTTCCCTGATTTACCTCTGGGTCGATACTGCGACATCCTGTCAAACAACATCCTGTTAAAGCTTCTGGCATGCTGATATGGCTTCTAACAGTATAGTGCATTGCCCGTTTAATTATGGGAGTGTTGAACTTCAACGCCACCTATAGCAGTGCTTCACGAAGCTGGGTTCGACAGGACGTTAGTCCATAGCCTCCTATATTTTTTCATAGGAGGCTATGGTTAGTCGGACGGCCTTATCACTCGAGTCGGTACTCCTGTTAATGGCACTCCGTGGTCACGGTCCTCGCGATCGTATCTTGCATTCCCCAGCAAGGCCTGCAGATCTTCAAAAAAGGTCACCGTAGAGTCCACGGCGTGTTCGCTCGTAACTTTCGGTAGCTGCACAATAGTGGTTTAGCGAACACGCTAACAAAGCTATAAGAAGTATTTGAGAAAAACGACGCTCCGAAGGCATTAGAAGCGCTAACAACGAGCAAACCCGTTATCAACACAATGATCAGCTCTGCCAGTAATATAGAAATCTACGATGAGGCTGTTGTCTCTCTTCGTTTTCCTGCCGTTGAGTGATTGGAACTTTTGCAGGTATAAGGAAACTCGAAAGCACACGTTAAAGATCAGGTCTAGACAAACAAAACAGAAAACAAAAACATAGCATGGCCGTTTTTTTTTTTATTTCATTCTTTCATTCACTATAGATTTTGTTCTATGTCACCAGGCGGCGTTGTTGGATCCGGCTGGTTATAAGGCAGGAAACTCAGATCGTCGAAGGAATCCATCACCCTGACAGCGTAATTCTCAAGATAAAGCTGGAAAGATCGAAATATATGTTTTTTTTTTCGTCTCAACTATAACAAGAAGCAAAAACAACAGGCACGAAGGGCTCTCCGGAGGGACCGACTTCCTGAAAGTGATGATGGAGCGGTTGTATACCTTGAAAAGACTACATGACCTAGTTCTTTATTTCTACTTTCTCGTTCACTGGAGGTGGAATAAGCAAACAAGGCACAAAACAAAGCGTTATCCGCAGAAACGCCCGAGTACTGTGGGCGTTGCATGCAGACACCGTGTAAAAGGAACCCTTCTTTCCCCGCCAGTACTCCCTCAACCTTCTCCAGCTGTCATGCTAGAAACTGAAGTTAAGATAGAAAAAAATTAAAAACAAAACGCTAAAAGCAATAGTCTGCGTTTCATGCACCACGAAGTGTGAGAAAGGTTCCGCAGCACTATCTGCAATAGTCAATCTGAAGCGTAGTAAATGTCAGGCTACTAAATTTATACGTATATTGTATATTATGTATGTTCTTCGTATCAATAAAGTCCGTTGTTAGTCAGCGCTACATGGTGGTTGTTGTGTGCCTGTTCTGCGTCCTCGTCTTTCGCGCTGTTCCCAAGTTCAAGATGTTCAACCAACCAGCCGATATGCTCACTTCATATAATATTGATTTACTTTGGTCAATGATATTCAACATGTAACAGAATCCACGCTGAGTTAACCGGAACTGCACGAAACATTGAAAGAGCACGCCGAAGATAGCGCCACCCATCAAGCTAATAGCCTCGTAAAATTTCAGCCGACCCTATATAGCTTGTCGAGTGTAACGTTTTGCGGGGGACTCTGCAACGCCGCTGCCACGCCGTGCTTGCTTACTAGCTCCGAGAAGGTTATGTGATACAAACTATGTGGTGTCCCGCCCCCGTCCTTACTTCTGAAACGACGTGAGGATGCAAGTTCGTCGATATATCGAGCCTGATTAAGTTGCAAAAGTTGCTGCGCCTTCTATAGGAGGAAATCTCTCTCGATAGGTGAACTTGATTGCGATAAGGGACTTACTTATCTTTAGTGTTGAAGAGTACACTGGACAATGTCAAAGGACGCTCGGGAAACACTACAGGTCCCTTGATCACAGCAATCGCGGACAATTATTGACGGCTGAACAATTGCTGATTGTGAACAAGTTATCTTCGAATTGTTTTAGTGTGTTTTACTAGATCAGACAACTTATGATCTATGCAACAAGTGCTGATTCTCTCTCTCTCTCTCTCTCTGCGTGCGTGCGTGCGTGCGTGTGCGTGTGCGTGTGTGTGCGTGTGCGTGTGCGTGTGTGTGTGTGTGTGTGTGTGTGTGTGTGTGTGTGTGTGTGTGTGTGTGTGTGTGTGTGTGTGTGTGTGTGTGTGTGTGTGTGTGTGTGCACGCGGAGATGGATAACAAAATGCTATCCATGTCCTTTCGGCTGTTCCACAGAGACGGATAACATTTTGGTGTTTGCCGGTACCGTAAAGCTCCGCTTTCCCCATTTCCCCAAACCCGTGAGTGGTGGGGTTTTTTTTTTTTTCGCTCGTGATTTGATCTCTTCTTATAAATTAAACCTGCAGTAGAATACCAACCTTTTCACTCGGCTAACCTCCACGCCTGTCATTAAAATTTATCTCACCAACACGCATGTGTTTTCCCTACTAGTTGATATTACGATTTCCTTGTGATACATTCTTGGAATGCGCTAATATTGTGCACGGTGGGTGGGGCTGTGCTGTGGGAATAAAGTAAGATGGCAGTGCGTGTTCAAGAGACTGTTGCGTAGACTGTTGGTCTGGCATAACTCAGCACTACGTTCTGAGCAGTTAAGCTCACACAACCCAAATACATAATATCATACTTTTTTGTTCACTACACTATCTATTGGCGAACGTTTGCTGCGTATGAATCATCTATCAGTGTCATTCTCCGCCACCTATTTTCGGTAGAGGTGTTGGAATAGGGAAATTTCCGAATCAAATACGAATATTCGAGAAAAATTATCTTCACATACCGAATAGAATATGAGAGATTTTCTCATTTCGAATGAGGAAATCAGAACCTCAAACGGAACTACAAAACGCCAAATTGCAAAGTTACGGTTCATCTCTCTATGAACAAATGAATTGGCAATCATTGAAAACAAAGACAATTGTGATCGCATTTTTTATGCTAGAGGCCAGGTGCACCATGAATATCTGCCTGAAGGACAAACAATAAACCAAAAGTTCTACACTGACGTGCTAAAACGTTTGCGCCAAGTATTTTGGCGGCGCCGTCTAGATTTCTCGTTGTCTGCATAGTGGTCTTGCTGCACGGCAACACGAAGCCCGACACTGCTGCATCAGTCCTAGAATATGTGGCCAAGCACCATATTACTGCTCTGATACATGCCCCATATTCACCCGTTCTGTCGCCGTGTGTTTTCTTTTTGTTTGCAAGTGAGAAATGTCCACTGAAAGGGACAGTGTGGGGCTTTATCGCTTATGGCTAGGAGTGGCATTCACTACATCTTATTCATTTCTGATTGGAATGGCCGACAACGCTCTTTGCAATGCCTGTCTTTGCGAGAAGACGCTAGAACACATTCTATGCGAATGTCCTGAATATAGAAACAGTATAGAAACAGTCCCTGGCGTCCGTTCTAGCACACCTTGACAACAGACCAATGTCAGTTGAAGTGATTCTCACATATCGTCGACAGAAGACATCGCAGCTGAAGGTGACGAAGGGACTACTTAGGTTTTTAAAAGAAACGGGCTTGGACAAGCGGCTGTGACAGTGATGTCACGTACCACGCAAGAGTGACGGACTGTGACTGACGATGTGTGTGCTGTGGTGTGTGCTCTCTCTCTCTCTCCTCCCCATCTTTCATTTCCCCTCATACCGCCCCCATGTGTAGGGTAGCAAACCGGTTGTGCTGAACTGGTTAACCTCCCTGCCTTTCCTTCGCCACTCTTTCCTTCCTTTCCTTCCATTGAAAGGGAAGCGTCACAAAGATATGGCAGACATTCAAACTGCTGTGACTGATGTGTTTATGAGTATTCCCGGACGAAGCTTTACCTGTTAGCTCCCATGACCTCCAGAAACGGTGGCAGCTATATGTATTAGACGATGGTTGCCTACTTTGACAAGACCCGTAGTCGTTAGTTTGTAGGTTGAATAAACGATTGTTTATAAAGTCAGTTTTCGAAGTTATCTGACAATGGTTGTACGTACTTCTGTATGGCAGCCTGAGATAATTGGAAAGGAGGCGTGAACACTCGAAACGCCACCCCACTGCCTACACTAGTGCGTAGTGCTGAGCAAAATATACATGAATTGGCGGACTGCAAAGGGATGATGTGAAGACATTATTTATTTGTAAGGTACTCTAATGCACGCTTAAAGTAGCAAAAAAAAAAAGAGTGAAACTCGCAGCAAATATTTTCTGAGAATAACCGCCTGTAAGCGAAATTCTGAGACTTTTCGTGCCGGTGATAGCTTTATTGTGTGACCCCAAATACGCGGGAAAATAAGAGAAATGTGCTTAATGCGCTTAACTTCATACTACCACTTAGTGGATGCGCTATTTTGCAGCTGAGCTACTGCGAGGCCGTTCTTCCGTTGGCATGCGTTATAGACTCAACCTATATATAACGACGACTGAAAGCACGACATCATGGGTGGGAGCGTCTAGCGGCGATGGCGGTTTTTTTTCAGGACAGATGAAAACAAAAACAAACGCAATATGACGTTTACTTGCCTGAACTTACTGGCTTTCGTAAAATTAACGTGCGAAAAAATTATGAAAGGTGAAATTATAAACAGTGAAATGACAATACCATCACTTGTGAGAACAGAAATGGTGCGGCATTATTTTATCGTGACAACGTTTATATACGTATAATTGGCCCACTGATAGTCTGCTCTGTACTTGGGATCACGCTAATGAGATTGCTAATTACCTCCTCGACGGCCCAAGACACGTGGCACCGCAAGGAGCAGGCTAAAGAATGCCCTAATGAACTAAAGCGTCGACCGCTGCATTCTAATAATTCGGTTTCACGTTTTTTTTTCTGTAAGTTATTTACCCTAGAAGCCCATTCGGACATACATAAGGGAAAAGTACCGGGGGGGGGGGGGGGGGGGAGAAAAATATTGCTACAAAAATGTATATGTGTAAGTTGAACATTCAAAAGCATCCTTTATACAATCTATATTAGCAAAATGAAGAACACGATAAGCGCCCGCAGCAAGCTGAATTTATCACATTCATTTAGAGGAGAAACGCTTGCATAACAAGAGAAAACGTAAAAATTTAGAATATATATTATAAAATATTTTTTTAAAGACAAAGTCCTCCTTGGCGAGTTACCACCACTTTTGCGTGTCGGGCATGTTTCTATCCACCTATCGTGGGTTGATCCCGTCAACTTGAGGTTGAATCGACTTCCAACTTTTAAGCTAACCGAACCATGCGTCCGAAGCAATTCTTCGAATCAAAGTCTGGTGCGTGTTTTACAGGCCTCAATTATGTGGGACTTATCGTTTTAGTGATGTTCACCAATCTGCTTTCATGTGTGCATTTAAGCTGCGAGAACTGTATGCTTCTGAAACCATTGGTATGCATTTGCATCTTCTTTAACGTCGCGGTGTATACTTGTGGGCTTGTGCAACAGGGCATGAGTAACTTCACATTGCTTAAGTGACTGGCTACTGGTCTGCGTAACTGTATTACATGGGAGAGTGCACTGTACTCTTGAACACCCACTTTCTGTGTGGCTTATTCTCTTTGCCCATACTCTGTAACAAGTATCGCACGCCGCGCTAAAGGCGCAAGCATCTGCTTTGATTTTATGTAATTAAGAAAGAATGAAGCAGTCAAGCAACTGAACAGCTCGAACAGCCAGAACAAACATGTTTAAAAGGCTCAGGGTCCGAATTCACAAAAACGTCTTACGCTAGAATTGTTCGTAAGAATGAATGGGAATGAATGAATGAAGAGGTTATAAGTTGGAAGATTCTTCAACCTCCAGTGGAAGTCCATGAAAGAAAAAAAACTCTGACCGAGTTGGGGGTGAGATGGGGGCGCAGTCACCCAATCCACATGCAAGACATATTCTTATCTAAGGCACCCGGACAATGGCAAAAGATCACATTCGAAAGAAAAGTTTTGTGAATCTGGCCCCAGATTCGTGGGTAATGCCGCTCAATTTCGTTCAAAACTCGCAATCATGTACACGTGCTGTGTACAACATTGATCACGAAGTGATGTTTGTGATGCTCCCACCGGGAAACAAAGCTTGCCGACATAGAACTGGTAACCTCTTTCCCTTCTCTTCTACCTCCCCTTTGATACCACTTCAGTACGGGAACGAGCTCGTGCATGTTTTGTGACATCCAGGGGTGCTATGCAGGATGGCCCGAGTTCGGCAAAGTTCGAGATTACAGCGAGTTGTGGCGACGCCATCAGATGAATAAGCTAATGGCTCAAGATATAAAATTCAACCCTCGAAACGCCTCCAGTTTCATTGCCTTATCTAGATGCACTCTCGGGTTTTCATCCCTTGGGCGTTACCTCATGGGTGGTCGAAAACGAAGGAGTCATATGGTCAAACCAGCGGTGCTTTCTTTCATTTGTTTATGGTTCTGCCCAGTGCAAGTAAGAAAAGGATGGGCGTGATAATGCGCCACGTCTGCACAGTTCGCATTTGACGGTGGATAGACAGATAATGTGCGAAAGAGGAGACGCGCCCAGAAAGGCATGGCAAGCGGCTTGCGAACGCGGAGTGTGTAGATATGTGTACCGAGACAGTCACGGTATTGCGATATTGCGTTGATAACAATAAGCGGCGTATGGTGCGTAACATTGCCCAGTCGTCTGTGTTTGAAACGAGGAAGCAGCGTGCGCAGTATGCCACTCGTGTTGACATACGTGGTTTTATCTCTAAAATTTATTGTCTGCTGCTTTCGCGCGTTCCACGCTATCTTTGTTCACTGACTGCCGTCGAGCAAACTCAGGCGAGCGAGAAACTCGGGGCATCCCTGCATAGCACCCCAGGTCCCGTATTCGCAATAAGTTCTTACTCTAGGACTTTCGTAAGAGTAAATTCCAGCCAATCCTGATGTTCGGCATAGAGTTAGCGAAGGCCAATGGCAAGGAGCGCTTACGAACGAAAAGCTTTGTGAATTCGGCCTCAGATCTGTTGCTTTATTTTGAAATTATACGAACGTTCCATGGCAAGAAACACCCTTATAATTGTCGTACTTATTGTATCCTGTGATCTACTGGACATTAGTGGAGCGCCGCTACCCAGGGTCGATCAACATCAGCGTATACTAGGATAGTTTACGCGAACCCAACGCAACTCAGATTAAGGCAGTCTGATAACGCAGTGTTTACATGAGCTTGTTTCTAGTGAATCGAGATCTCAGGGGTAACCTGAGACGAGGCAAAACCACAGTGCGTATATACGAATCGAACAGAACGTCCGGCTCTTCGTCGCTGGCCGCCTTCATACAAAAGTCGAGTACACCCTCAACCCCACCCGTCATCGGCGACTACACTATAAACCAGAACACGGCATGGCTAGACCGCGAGCTAAATAAAATTATGGGGGGTAACATGCCTAAGCTGCACACTGCAGTGGCCAATATGAGGAACAAGTTGGCGATTCCGGCTAGTTGGTCGATGTTCACGCTGAAGTTTGTTTGAAACGCTACAACCGAGACAAACAGGTTATAAGTTGGAAGATTCTTCAACCTCCAGTGGAAGTCCATGAAAGAAAAAAACTCTGACCGAGTTGGGGGTGAGATGGGGGCGCAGTCACTGCACAGCGCCCTCGATGGCCTCACCCCTCGCATGATGCGAGTAGGAGAAGCATCGGACTCTAAAATTTTTTATGGCACTATCTGCGAGATCGGCCCACAATTTTAGACTGCATAATCTTCAGGATCGAATTACATTGTTAGACTGCACCATTTTCCGTACCAGCCCATATTTTCACGTATTATGACATGTTATCCATTTTAAATGATTTCTTGGATTTTACATGCCGAAACTACGATGTCCTTATGAGGCACGTCATTGTGGGGGAAAAGCGTCAATGGCGTAATGGTTACATTATCGGGATTCTGTGCTAGATGCTCTCTGTTTGAATTCGTTCACTCGACAACTTTATGGATTTATGTGTGGTAAAAAAAAATTAAGTTTCGCCATAAGGGAGAAGAAACGAATGCTATAGCAACATGTTGGAATATTTCACGAAGTGTAAGGCTCGTAGGTGTAGTGACAGTATAGAAGTCCAGTATAAGCATAAGCTAAGAAAACAAGCGTGGTGTGGCATGTGTAGACACATGAACAGAGAGAACTCGATGACCGCGAGCAGCATCACAACTTCACGGTCTTGTCGGCGTTGTCCCCTTGTGTCGACCTCGCGTTCCCGTACTGTGGCATGCTCACGGCGGGCGCGATGTGTGCGTCCACTTCCCGCTTTCGAACTGCAGGGTTTTGGTGACGTTGTCGCTTAGCCTCGGCCTCCTGTTCCCGTAACGCCGCGTGTCGGGGTCTCCGGCGTTTAGCTGCAGCGTGCACCACACACACAGCAGCACATTTTTCACCAACGGAGTGGTCTTGGCGCGTATGCGGGCCTGGCTTGCTTCAGTGCGGTTAGTGTGTCACTGGAGCTCTTCGGTCGGCGTTCTGACAACACGTGGTGGAATGTTTGCGCGATGTAAGCGGCGCTGTGCTTCGCTGCAGAAACCACGCACCGGCAGGTACTATTCTAGCCACCCTACCATGGCTACTACGTGTGGGAAAACGATGGCACCAGCCGGCAGGGTCTGCGTGGTCTGCATAGGCTATGTTACAACTCCTTCCAGCAAGCAAAGCTGTCTATCCTAAGGTCTTAAAATACAGCTTCTTCTTTGCACCAGTCTCTGCGATTGGAACACGAACACGCCTAGACATCTTTCGCCGCCTGGCGTTCAAATTCAGACGCAAAGCGAAATCGTACAGTTAATGTGAGTAATGTTCTTCAGGAAAGGTATTAAAACTAAAGAAACCAGTATTTTTATGTGTAAATATAGACGACAGCGAAAAATTGCGTGGAGGGTTAAAAAATTAACCGATGATTACGATACTCCCTAATGCGAAATTTGAGCGCAGCTGTATACGTGTTTTCATTTCGCGATATATTGGCTGGCGCGGACAATCTGTATCGTGCGGCAGTTGCAATCGGAGCGAAGTGCGGCCCGACTGCCTCGCTAATCTGGATACCGCGAGAGTCAGTGCGTGGGTGACGCGTGGGCGCGATTGCCAGCCATTGATATTGCAATAAAGAGCATCAAGCGTCAAAACGCGCTGGCTTTCACGTGGGAAATTCTTAAAGATGTTCAATTTCACCTAACGAGGCATTCGCCCATGGCCTAATGGTTAGAGCATTTGGCTGCTGGGCTAGGGGTCCTCTGTTGGAATCCTGCCGTCGTATTTAATTTTAATGTATATATATATATATATATATATATATATATATATATATATATATATATACAATATGGGAACATCACGGGGACTAGTGGGCGCTGGGACAGCTGTCATAACCCATATTGGGCCACTTTTTTTTTTAGGCTGCACAATCTCCGGGATCGGCCCACGAAAGAGGCTATATAGAAATATGCTTCGTACGGACAAGTGATGGTAACTCGCTAAGAAAGACTTTGTCTGTAAAAATGTGAAACTGGCAAGACAAGCGCTTCAACGCTTGTCCGTCGTGCTTGTCCTGTAATTTTCTTGTTTTTTAACCTACTTGTATCTGTTGTTGCGCTTCAAACAAAAATTTTATATGGGGAACGCCTTGTGTATACAGGAGGGCTCCGGATTAAATTCGACCACCTGGGGTCCTTTGATGTGCCCCCAAAGCACGGTACACGACCATTTTTTGCATTCCGCCTTCATAGAAATGCGGCCGTCGTGGTCGGGAATCGAAGCCGCGACCTCATTTGTGCAGCGCTGGCCAGAACGCGAGTACACGTCCCGCCCGGTACTGCGACACAGTTTAATCCCACAGCTGAGCAAGAGGTCTGATTTCCAGCTGCAGCGGTGGTGGCAATCCGATGGGGGCGGTATGCAAGATTGCTCGTTTATATACCGAGCATGTTACCCCAGGCGCTGTAAATTAATCCCTTTGCCTACCGCTATGGCCAGATTCCTATGGTCAGATTATTCTAGCTTGGGACGTAAAACACTCAATAAATTAATTGGTAAAATATATACTTTTTTCTATACCGCTTTGATATTGCAGTGGTCGCCGACATGTACATTTCGGTACAACACCGACACGTACATTTCGGTATCACAGACCCAGTAGGCAGTTTGACTCAAGCGAGGACAGTCACACAATCGCGCGATTATCAGAGCAAATCATTTTGGAATGCTGACCTCATAAGGCCTCGCAGCTGAGGCCGACGAAGGCACTGCTATAGTATTTAAGGTCAACAGACCTGCATGCACACGCGGATGTAGCCTGAAATAATTGGTGTTCGTTGTGCTACAAGTGATCCTGTGTTATGATAGTCTGCGGTGGTAGTGACCGGCTGTGATCGTGTGTCTGCGCTCCCTTTCTCTTTCTCTATCTACTTTCCTATCTGTTTACCTCCCTCTCCCCTTTTCCCCAGTGAAGGGTAGCAAACCGGATTTTCACCTTCTGGTTAACCTCCCTGCATTTCCTCTTTCTTCTGTTTCTCTCTCTCTCTCGACGCATGTGAGTGCACGCTGCCTTTGAACACAGTGTCAGGTTTTAGCTGTCTCCCATGAGAGAGCCAGGGCTTCGTTTGTGCACGCAAGTAAATGAACTTCAACAAGTTGATGAATTTCAACGTGCATGTCGTGCTTTCTTTTCTTTTCTTTTCATCGATCCCAGTACGCGTTTCGTACTCTGTGTGCCAGCTTTGAACTCACCGCCACGACGTTTTCACCTTACACTCATTCAGAGCTGTTTCATATATGTGCCGTTCTGTGATTAAAGGCAAGGAATATGTTCGGCAGCCGGCGCCGTATACGAACACAGCGATGCCAGCTTCCAACAGAGCTTGCTTTCTGAGGGCGATGGCTGGGCAAATGCTTCCCGAATAACGGCAGTTCCACTTCATTCGTAGTATGAAGCCGTCATTTCAAGAAATAAGAATGCATAAAATTATCGAAACGAACGATGAAGGCTGGTGCCCGGCGTTACCCAGACAGTTTCCGAATAATACCCGTTTTAAGGTGCCCAGCGTTGCCCAGAAAGTTTTCGAATAATACCCATTTTAGGGACTCATCGAACTACGAAGGCGACAATACGCTTGTAGACAAAGCAGCGCCATTCGCTAAAGCTAGAATGCGTTTGAGCGTTTGGAAGAGGCCAGGAATTCACGATGGAGATCGGATATAGCAGGTATCAGTGGGCAGGCTACAGGTAGAAAAAGCAGGAGATATGAGCCAAACCGGAGTCAATACCATTGCCTCGTGGTTTCGAGCCACCTTACGGTATGCACCTCAGGTAGGAAAGTGAGGCAAAACGACAGCAAAGCTAACGGGACCATTAGCCACGTTACATGAATGCGACAGTAGCGCATCACGGTAGTATTAAGCGACAGCGTTTACATGTGGCGCGTTCCCCTTCGTCCGAAACAAGCCAGGCGCCCTATATATATAACGTAAAACTGTTCCAATCTGTTTTTATTCCAATCGCCTTACGTCAAATTTACGTAACCTCCGACGCAATCATCGGGCGGTGACCAGCAGCGTTGTTTGAACACACCAATCAAACGATCTACTCGTTTATAAGAGGTCATTTTTGTTTGCTTTCAAAGGGAATAGCATTGTCTACCTTGAATGGTTTTTCTTGTCTCATTGGCTGAAAAGAGGCGAGGAGCTCGCAGAAGTGGAAATAGTTTTGGTGGGCCTAGCTAGCACATTGAAAGTAGATAAACGGATGAAGTGGGTGGTGCCGACGTCTGCGATTGGTCCGCTTTCCCTTGCATAGCTTCTGGTGGCTGGTCGGAAATCGCGGCGGCGTACAACGGGAGGACAGTAATGCCGCTAAATCGGATCCTCAACGAAGATCCTCGGGCTTCCGACTGCCGAAACTCTAGAACAAAAAAATCAACTGGGTCGGCTTCGAACACCACCACGTCTCTCACGATGGCGGAGAGCGAACGCATTGAATAAACAGACCGCATACTGGCGCTCTATGGCCGTTACGATAACGTGTGTAAGTGGAAGTTTGAACAGCCATAGCCATCATAACTCCCATGCCTCTAAAGTTTACTTCATCATATGGGAGTAAACCGGAGACTAGCCACCGCTTTACTCCTGTCACTGAACGAGGGCATGCAAAAGCCACAGCAGTTCGGAATCTGCGCTTGTGTGCTGTATCGACTCCCTTGGCGTTTTTCTGTACGTGTTATATGGCCCACTGAACCTAAAGGTGAATTATTTGCCAATTCACTCCACGCATCCATTATTCACATGTAAAAGCGACGCCTCACGCTTTTTACTCCATCGTCATAAAAAAAAAAAAAAAGAGAACCCTACTCTACACGGCTCTTGGCTAGGCCTTGCTAGTAAATTATGTACAACCGAAAGCCCGTTGCAAAATTTATTGTGGCTAGACGCCGCAAATACTTCGAAAACGCTCAAGGTTTGCTCTTATATATAGACGCGTACCGGCGGCAAATTTTGGAAGATACGTTTATGTCGGACAAGTATCGATGGGCTTGTTCTCACGCGTCATTCGAACGACGCATCAGCGTTGATGTGTATCACGCATGCGGAGACTAGCATGTTAGAGAGTAAACGTTTCTCGAGGAAAGACAGTGCTAACTGCGATGGAGCCATCAAATTTTGTAGCGACCCTCTTTCCATTATGGGTTGCACATTCCTAAAAAGTATTGCCGCGTTTGAATCTGCACGTTTATGCGCACTATACAGAGCGACAGGAGCCTATTTGCAAAATTTTCTTGCCTTTCAGCGAAAAAAAAAAATAAAGACGACAAACCGACGCGTCTCTGCAAGTGACGCGGCCTTAATCACAAATCCATGTACTTTGTGAAACCATGATTAGCTATAAATAACGATGCGTTATTGGCAGCCCTCTATTCAACACTAGCGCTATAGATATATATAGATACAGACAGCTTTATAATAAAACTGTACGCTCTTTGTTGAAGTAAAAGCTCAAATAAATTGATGTCGAAAAAAGAGCGGTTTGCATATTGGTAGATTTAAAAGACTTTGTCAGATTAGCGGCGGGCTGAGAGCGATCAAATATGGCAGCAATGTTGCGAGCTCTTAGAAGGTATTCAATGCGGGCAGGAAGGGTGGGAAAGGTAGTAACAGTCGACATAAAGCTCAACAAACCATTCTCCCCCCCCCCCCTACGCGCACTAAGTAATAATAATAATAATAATAATAATAATAATAATAATAATAATAATAATAATAATAATAATAATAATAATAATAATAATAATAATAATAATAATAATATGCACGACGTATGCGGACACACGGTTGTCTTTCTCGCGCGCGAACGTCCCCTCCAGGCGCATGAGATCCTCTTCTCAATCACTGTCGAACATAGCAGCAACCCTCAACGAAGCGAGATGTCATTGCCCTCGCAGTAATTAAGAAAATTTTACGGGAGTTGCCTGGAGGCAAAAAAGTGTGAAGTCGAGTTTAGCGTTGCGTGCCAAGTTATAGGTAAAAACTGGAGGAACAGCAACAAATCGCCAGTCCGTCTGCTGTATTGCCTCCTTGTACGATGTTCTAGCTAACAGCGCAACCTTCATATATTACATAGGCTGCAGAAACGTGGAAATCAACGTATTTATGGGCTACAACCAACTGATCACACTCTGCCTTACTTTATTAGAGCTCAAGTGCTGCCCCTAATTGATGTTATACAACTTAAACTTGCATCAACTGTTTATGAAAAAGTTTGTTCTGGCCCTGTAGTATTTATCAATAGGTTTGTAAAAGAAGACGTTTACAGCTTTAGAACTTCACATTTTGTTACTCCTCGTATTAGAACGCTGTATAGATCACAGTTCACACAGTGTGACATCGTAGGGTTTCGGAACAATCTACCGTTTATTTTGCACGTAGCCCATGACGTGAAGACTGGAGGTGTTTAAAAAAACGTGAAAATATACTTACTGTAATGTATGTGAAGCTAGAAATGTTTTCTGGGGTTACTTGTTCTTACTCTAACATTATGGACATTTGCCTCTTGTTTCTGCGTACATCTCAGCCCAAACATGTTGTTCTCTTGTATAGCTACGCCACTGCTGTGTATGTCGCAGTCGATGTATGTAACTTTGACTGTTATTATTTGCATATTTGTTGCCGCCACCTCTACCTGTGTACTTGCATAGTCCTAGCAAAAACGCTTTGTGCTGAAGTATATCACTTTCACAATTCCTTGCTCTGTACCACATGAGTGTCAACAGGTGCTCGGGACCACGTCAGACAGGTATGATGCCTTTAGTCATAGGCTCATGGACAGTGGCTGCCCGAAAAAATGTATATATATATATATATATATATATATATATTCCCTGACGAAGGCCGGACCCCGGCCGAAACGTTAGAAATAAAGTGTCGTGTTTTTCGTACGTGCGTCCTCAACCTACAAGTAAGTTCCTGTTCAACTACCGGATCCCGGCATAACCTCACTTCATATATATATATATATATATACGATGAGTGCTTGTATGTTTTGAAAATTCCAAAAACATTTAAAAAAAGAAAATGCAACAATAAAAGAGTGCTCCAAGATTGTCAGAATACCCGGGGCTGCTATTTTGGCGGTTGAAAGTTTTATAAATTTCAGAGCAATTTATAAGACTCACGCGCACGTGCACACTCAAGCGTGCTTTTAATATATTCGTCACTGGTTTTATCTATATTATTATAATTACTGTTAGAAAAGAAAACAGAAAGCATAGATACAGACACGAGCCAAAACATAGCCACTCCAAATTACTCGTGAATCTATACTGCGTAGGCGTATATTGAAAAAAAAAAATAGATGCAGCTAATGTTCTGAATACTGCGGGGAAAATCATATGCCGGAAACAGTTCGCGTTCCCTCTGGAACGAAACGTGCAGGCGAAGTTGTTGCAAATAAGCAACATCGAATAGCGCGGTATTACGAGACAGGGGAGTACATGCGGAATAGCAAACACCAAGGAAGCTACGCAGACACTTGAACGACCGGTAAACAGTGCTACGATACGCTTTCTGAATGCTGAGTGCCGTGCCGAAGTAGCACTTATAGTTTGCAGAAGAGCTCTCAAAAGGATTTCACGTTTCTGTCGCACTTGTGGGCATGTTTAACTGTTTCCAGATAACGTATGCAAATACGAGAGACAGTATGTCATAAAATTAACCAACGGCCAGCAAAGTCCTTCCAACCGTCATTCGCACAAGCAGAGAACCGTGGTTTACTACAGATACAACACCGTTCAGTGAAGTGCGACACCGCAAAACGGAAGCACAGCAAATAAATAAAGCAGCAAGAAAGGACACGAGTGATGGCTCTTGGATCCAGCACTCCTATCCTTTCCATAAAAATGAATTTCCAAGGATGAATACTATAGTCAGGGAAACGTAGTAAGAAAAAAATCGAGGGGGGGGGGGGGGGGGGGAGGAAGTTCTTTTTTTTTTTGCATGAGTGAGTACACGGTACCTGGTTCGGCTACGATGAGTTGGTTTCTTCACTCAGCTCTGACAATCAAAGTGCGGCCATTTGGCCTGACAGCAGTAGATCCTGTAAGACAAATGAAAAGGGCATTTAGTGGTATTAAGTCTCCTAGCGCTAAGACTAAAAAATACTAATATCTATCAACACCTATATCACAATAAAGAGTGCTACTTTGTTGGTGTTTTCAAATAAGCAACTTCGTGGGATTCTATTAAGATAGCGATGTCTGTGTTCAAATCAAGTGTAGTTACTGTTCGGAGGCCGGCATAAACCAGAAAAGCGCTCGTAATAAATATATAAATAAAGTTTACCCAGAAACGTAACGAATAACTCCACAGCGGTGACAGTCGTCGATCCCCGCTTCGAATGGAGCCCCTGGCAATCGTCCCTGTTTATAAGCCATCATCGTGCATTATCAACGGATGGTCATCGCAACACTTCTAAAATGTTCTGCATGTATTGCGTACATCTTATTACAACGAGCCCGTTCCTCTATTCTTACAACGCTCTTCTGTGTCTGTCCCCGCTATAGCACCGACAGGCAAGGCCAGATAGACTGGACAATCGTCCAGTACCAGAACCAAACGTTCTGGGCCAGTGCTCCCAAAGGGACTCCACGCAGAAAGCTACATTTGCGTTAATCAAGTTCCTGGTATACGGGCCTTCGAGATATACTTTAATGATGCCACCTGCTACCACTGTATAATATACGCGGCTACTTTGTTTGTGCTCGTCGCACTCTCCTCTTATGATCTCTTTCTATTTTTATCCCCATACCCCGTTCCCCCGCGCCATGTAGGTAGCAAACCGGAACTCAAGCTGGGTAACCTCCGTGCCTTTTTACGCATCCTTTCTCTTGGAGTTATACCAATATCAAACTATAAACTTGTTTCCCGCGGAATCATAAACAAACAATGGTGACTACCTATGAAAAGGAAAAATATCCAGAGAAACAAACGCACCACGGAAATATGCCATGGAAGCGTATCTGTTTACCTCAGTTAGGTTTCTGGACGCTGCCATTGTGATTTCATGTAACGTGTTCCTGCTGCGCGTACATCGCATTTGAGACCTAGTGTGCATGAATCTTCGGAAAAGGTATTTCCATGCGCTCGCCTGATATCGACAATCACGATGCTGCCTATATGCGGAGAATTAGCGCGTGCTCTTAGTGCTGTTACAGCAATTTGGAATTCTTTTTTTTTTTTAGCAGATGTCGGAGTAAGATTTTGTTCCTGTTTTGCTCTTCTGCAACGAGCAGTAGACGGCAAGAACTGGAGGCACCAATACCAGCAAGTAAGAGAAAAGAAAATCAACACAAAGCTGAGTGTACTGCGTTCACGTTTGTGAAATCGCGTACATGGCCCGAGAAATGACAGATACTGAATGAAAAATAATCACTACAGAGTTGTAGCTAGGCCATCCAAAGGCGCGCACAGAGGCATTCTCTAGAAATGAGAATATATGGGCACCGACACGGGAGCGTAATGCACAAGCGTCTCTTTTGCCGAGTGCACTGTCCTATAGCATGAAATTCAATCGCCAGAGAGAGCATTCGCACTCTGATATACCGAGCGTCCCATTTGCGCAACGGTGCCTGGATCGCAGATCACCAACGTATATACTCGAAATAAGAGCCACGGTGGCTTTCACGGATATCACCGCGGAGACCTATCTGGCGCACTCTGCGCCGAGTAAACGAGCTTCGGTCTGCAGCAAACCTCTTCAAACATTCAGGTGTCGCCACGCGCCCCCTTTTTTCTTTCTTTCTTTCTTTTGCCTCTCTCTTTTTCTTCCTTTCTTTCTTTCTGTCTTTGTCGGACCACCGCCGAGGCAGCTGCGCTGTTTCCATTCTAAATCGGCTGGGCATAGATGGAGTAGCGCTCAGCAACACGCTTCTCGCGTTGGTTGAGAGAAAAGCGAAAATGACGTCACCCGGGCTGTTTGACGCTGCGCGTGCGTGCCGGCTAGCAAGAAAGAAGCAGTTCAAAAGGAAGGACAACACTTCCCTTTTGAGGCACGCGCTATCTGGGCTGCTCCCTATGCAAAGCCGATACAGGCCTGCTTCTTCGGCAGAAATCCATTCCGAGGAAAGCGCAACAGGACACCTTGGCGCTCCGACCTAGTCGACTCGCTTTCGCTTTTGTCCACGCGCGCAGCCTTTTGTCGAAATGGAGACGCGCGTGCTCGCGCCTATATTTTTAGTACGTTTTCTTCTCAGACGCATACTATACGCATACTATACGTGGTCATGGGGCGAGACGTATGCGAGCATCTGCGTCGCAGCTGCTACCTCCGCTAAAGCCGCGAGGTGTGTGTGCCGATCGACCGCGTTAGCCTCTTCCTAGTGCGAACGCCAAGGCAAGGGGACGCAGACACGCCGGCGAGATGCCTCAAAAGTGGCAACTGGTGTCTGGCCAACACCAGAAGAGAAACTCGTCAATAAGAAAGGTCACGTGGTGCGTGCCGCAGCCGTGGAGCTTGTTATTCTTTGGCAGTTTTACGAAAGAAAAAAAAAAAAGAGTTAACAATGTAAGTTCCACATACTGATTGCTCCCGTGCTCAAAAATGATCATCAGCGTTTCTCATCCCGGAACGGGGTGAAAACCAAACGCATAAATTGTTACAACAACCTTCTTCGACGGTATAGAGAGTTCCTGATATTTTTGAAAGACTTAACCTTCTCTGCGAAAAATAAAAATAAATAAAAACAACAGATATTCTGTATGAGCAGCACACCTGTTTATGAATGGATGGAAAGTTTGGCGATTTGGTATAACGGCATTTTGTAATAACAGCGCAAAAACGCAACCCGCAACAACGATTAGCATAATTCGGGGGCAGCGGGCAAAAACTCGAAACTCGGAGTGGGCAGCCTACAGTGACATCAGATTGTATGATGTTGAGCAGGTATATGGACTTGCCACAGCAAACGAAGGAATTTACCGTGCGATACCGCTCTGTGTGTTGGAAATTCACCATCTCCCGAGAAAAGCGCCTGCCCACTGCGACCAGAGACAGGGTTCGACGGCGACACGGCGAAGTACCATGTTGTCAGAAAAATTGATATCGAAGTGGAAATTTCAACGTTGCAGCCGATCTTCCAATACGCACAGAATCATTAATCAACGAAACGTGCGCACACAAATAGCTTTATCCGCAGAATACAACACCCCATTTCACCTGAGGGCTGCTGTCGCCATAAAATTGACAACGTTTACCACGGCCTCCTTAAATGCCCAAAATATGCCACCGAAAGAAGTGTAGCGCATAAGCTAAAAAGGACAGCGCAAACGCTCCTTCACTATGCACGAAATACTTGGACGGTGGTCTAACGAATCAAATGCCACAAAGTGCTGCACCCCTTATATGTGCTATAGTGCATGGCGGGGATCTTCTGGAAATGTGGAATACTGTAAACTGTATGCCGTATTTGTGTCTATAGTTGCGTGAACATCTCGTGTACGTGTTTGGAACTCTGTGCATACGCGTGTATGTCGTAACTGATTGTGTGGCGCAACGTGGTCCTCGCATTTCGTCTCTCTGTGTTCATTTGTATCTAAGACTATATGCGAACTTTATTTACTATTTTTATAAAAATCTGCTCTACATTCTGAAACCTATGACGTCGTTGTTGTTGTTTTTTTGTGTTAGAATATGTTTTTATTATTGTTACTATTTTGTGAAAAGGAGTAGATGTCACCGTTGTAGGGTGACTACATCTCTTTCTTTTATTTTTATTTCAATATTATTGTAAAAAAATATAGAGGCTTTTCCGCCCCAATCTCTCCGTGGCCATATATTTATAGCAAAGAATAAGAAGAAAATGAAAGCAGCAAGTGGTTCTAAAAGGAGCGTGCAGTGGTGGCGCGTATGTCATGCGCATTTTGCACTGAGAATTTCGCAAGCTTCACTCTAACCTCAAGTCAAGAGTCTACGGACTACCTGTAAGCGAGAAAACTAAATTTTCCTGCAGAGAAAATCACCACAGGCACGGCACATGCGAAGAGTGAAAATGCGCGATTCGAAGGAACCAGCAAGCAACCTCGAGCCTCACAGTAAGAACTCAATAGGCGTACAGGCAGTCACAGCCTAAATAAAGCCATTGCATCTTTCTGGTGCACATCTTTGCGAACACAGTCATGGTAAAAATAATGTAGCATTGCATTCCAATTCTATTCCATTTCACGCTTCACCATTGGAACAAACCGCGTCCCACCTAGCCTTTCCTCGAAATTGGCCGGTCCGGAGCTGTGGTTGATAAGAATAAAATAGAATAGAAACATTAAATTATACGGCCCCAGTTTAGCATATATGCTAGAGGCATGGCGTCACTGCTCTTGCGTGCACAATTTCTCGCAAACGCACGTTTCCATTGAACTGGATGAAGAAACGTGCTAGATTCCTGTAGGATACAGCAAAAACTCCCCCAAATACCCTCGGGAAGACAGCCTCGGGCCAAATCATCCAAGGAAGGAAATTTTGGCATGACGAGCTTCTGGCGCTCGAGGGCACGCACGATTTGACGTGATCGAACGCTTTAGCTGCCGCCGGAACGGCGATCGAGAAAGGCAAAGCTCGATAAGAGGCAACACACTGGCAGAATTAGCTCGTCGCGGAAGTAATAATACTAATAACAAAAAAAAGAGAAATCACCTAGGAGAGCAAAACTCAAGCATTCCCCACTTTCGAGAGCAGCAAACAAACAAATAAACGAATGAAGCAGACTAGAACAGAACAGGGAGAGCGGACGGCTGCGCAGAATGATCTTTCAGGTCCATGCCTGAATGCAACGCGGCTTCCTCGGCAGCCGGAGTGAATGAGACACTTTCCCGGGAGAGTCGTCTTCGTTGCTCGTTGCCTCTGTGCGGCGAGTTCATTTTCCGAGGTCCGCCTTTTCTCTTTCTTTCTTTATTTTTTTTTCTTTTTTTTTTTTGCGAGCGCTGCGTCGTGCTTTCTCCGCTCCCCCACTCCTTCCCCTTGATCACGCAGAACGTGTATTTCTCCCAGCACGCGTGCTCGAACGCGCTCTTCTTTTCTGAAGGGACCGAGAAAATGCCGTGGCGGGCCCGTCATCACAGCTGCTCTTGAAGCGGCGCGCCAGTCGGCAGCTAATCCCGCCAAGAGACAGAGAATCAGCAACCGCCCGGAAGGCCACGCTCTGCCTCGGACTTAATCACCCTTTTCCGCCGCTCCATTACGGAGACCGGGAAGCAGGAGGGGGATGAGCGGCTGGTCACACCGCCGAGTGTGCAGTACTGTTCAAGCGCTCCCGCCGTCTCGAGAGCGCGCTGGCGCACCCACTTCGTCTACCTCGGTTCTTGCGGCGCACGCCTGTTTCTCTCGGCGCTGCATGTCTGCGTCGTGCTGCTGGTGCTTATGCCTTTCTCGCGGCACCACGCGGAGTTTCGTTCTCGCGAGTGGACAAGCGCCGTGACAAACTTGACAAACCGGGAAAGGGGTTACACGCAGCGCGACGCAAGGGACGTGCGCATGCAGGCGACTGACCGTAAACGTCGCCCCGCTGCCAGCGACATGGACGCCAAGCGGTCCTACCTACCCGGAAAGCCGAACGCTCATGACCTCACTTGCAAGTCACGTGCCCGTTAATCTGCACCTGCGTGAAGTGAGGGGTGAAGGCTCGAGCTCAGAGGGATCTCACTAAGCGCTCCAGGTATAGGTTTAGTCCGCCATAGCAATTAAATGCCAGTCGCCTTAAATCCTCCTCCGATTGGATTAAGCTTTAAAAAATTTTCAAAAATTAAATCGAGGGGTTTAACGCCATTAACCTGCGCATATCGTTATGAGGGGACGCCGTGTACTGGAGGACTACGGATTAATTTCGACCGCCTGGAGTTATTTAGTGTGCTCCTAAATCTAAGTAACGTGTGTTTTTGCATTTTGCATGCACCGACATGCGGTAGCCGCTGTCAGGAATCGAATCCGCGTCTTTATATTCAGCAACAGAAGGCGATAGCCTGGGTAAGCTTTCACTCCTGGAAGCGGTAGTAGCTGTTCTGCGCAGCTTATAGGAGACTAGGTTGACAAGGAATCATGCATGCTTCTCGCAAAGAAGCTCGAGACATGCGCACCAGAACAGAGGACGCCATTGCACGGGATGCAACTGCGCATGCGTGCATACGTGAGTGTGTAGGGTGACATGTGATCGTCGAGTGATGCATCAAAAGTTCGCCGCTGTTACAAGCGTATGTTCTGTATTTTTCAGGTGTGAAAACCATTTTGAATGGACATGATGTTGATATCTATTTCACACACCTGACATCTCATGCAGCTCAAGCAAATGTACGTAGACTTGCTCGTGCGAGCGGTTTTTCAGTGTTCAGAGGTGCTAATCAAGCTTCCCACGACGCAACAGAGACGGGTTCAGCACCAAGTATTCGTGTGGCCTGAGTGTACTGAAACCAATAAGAACGATTCTGGGAAAATGCATCACGGTTACTTGTCTCTTTGCTTTTAGTTTTCACGGAAGAATTGACGAGGCTATAAGAAAGACAACGCTCCTCCAAAACAAAAGAAGACCAAATAATTATTGTGCTTTCTTCCTTGTTTTTGTGTGTATACCAAAACAAACTCAAGAATACCAATGACAAACGTCGAGCCTTCTAACTCATCTGTCGCGCACGCTAAAGTTGGCCAAAATATTGCAAGCACCGCGATGTGTCTCTGTGAAAGGAAAATTAAATATTTGCGCGCGCAGCTTTATATAGCAGGTCCGGAAAACGCAGCAACAAAGTGCTGCGTTTGCGGAGGGTTTAACTGCGGTTTAATAAGTACGCGGCAGCCGACTCAGAGGAAAGAGCGCCACCGCGGTTCGTATACATACTTCTAGCAGCGACGTCTTACCACGCAGCGCCGCAACGCTGGAAGGACGGAGTTCTGTCCAGCTGTGAGGAATGCATCCTTGATGAGATGCTATTCACGCATCTCACCTTGAGTCAGCAACGCTAAAACAAACGTGACACAGGAAATAGAAACAGACACGAGCGCTTTCAGCAAACAGCATGTAGGACCAATATTCGATTTGATGCCGCTTATGTAGATGGAGGGCGGAACGTCGGTTCATGCGCAACTGAAATTCGAAGACAGTTACCATTGAATAATCATCTTACACGTACAAGCCTAAATTCCTTCCCTGCACGAGAAGAGAAAAAATATCTCAGGAAGGAACAAGCCGTTGTTGCGCGGGCAACAAGATGTGTTTATCATGAAGTTTAGTGCTTAAATGATGAAAAAGAGTCCATGCCGTCGGTGTTGTACATATTTCAGGAACTTTTTCAGGTAGGATGATGGTGGCCCTTAAATTAGGGCTTGTTATATCTCACACATACAGTACTTTCGCGACCGACATGTGTTGTAGCGGTACTGCGACTGCACTTAGCGATATTAAAGTTGCATTCGTGAGACATTTAGCTTGAATGAGCTCTACTTCATTGGATAATCAACTAAACGCTTTTGAATAACGTCACCGACAACTGTGCGAGTTGCGGCTCTTCGTTCCGCGCTTTGTTTCTTCAGCCAAAAACAACTTCGAAAAGGGTCTTTGTTCTGCGTTTTGGAGGTAGCGCTGCAGTCTTTGCTATGAGTTCTGCAGGAGCGGATCCCACAAGCAACTAGTGGTTAAGAATAAAGAGATTATCCAAATATTCGGCGAAGAATGAGATAAGGTCACTCCTCAGTGGATACCAGGCCATTGCGGTGTCCCGGGTAACGAATGCGCTCACGGCACAGCTGGGTCAGCTCATGAAGGCGGTATATACCGGAATAGATTTCGTTGGGACGAAGGCTAGCAGAAACGTTCGCATGCTTGCACGAGACATCACCTTAACTGGAACAACGCCAATGTTTAAAACACAACCGACTACATCCAACTGGATTCTTCACTTCGACTAGTCATGTTTAGTCGGCTGTGGCAAGAGGCTAAAGGCTTCACGAAGCCTTTAGCCTTTCGTATTGAAATGGGCGACAACGCTGTGTGTGGCAATTGTGGCCGCGAGGAGGAGACAGAAAACTTTAGTAACAATTCTATTTGGAATCCAGACCTCACCAGCCCTCGCAGCAGATGGCGACGAACGCATTGTTATGATCGTTAAGGGCGAGAGACGTGTATATACAAGCTGTCTTAGCACTGCCTGATGGTAAAAAAATGTGATCCTGTGTTGTGAACGTATGCTGCGAATGGCTGTGATTCTGCGCATGTGCTCAGTGTATAGTTCCTTTCTACCTCCCAATTTACCCTCCACCAGAGTAGAGTAGTAATACAAATTTTCTGTTCAGGAATTGAACTCTCTGCTTTTCTCCTTTCTTTAGTCTCTCTCTGTCTCCGTTGATTGCTTATTTCAGTGCACCTCATACGGAAGTGAGTAAAGCGCCACTCGCAGGTCTCGTATCGACCGAGGTATTTGCATGATCCCATTCCTCGGGATCAAACAAGAGGGCATAACGGCGACGCACCAGCAGGTATACGTGAAGGCATAAGCATGCGAATGGCCGATGGATGCATACCGGCCGCAGATTTTGCCGATCGCGTCGACCAAGGACGAAGAGCAACAGGCGCGAGGCACAGAACAGGGAGACTTCCGGGTCTCCCCGCCCCGTGAAAACCGGCGTTTGTGCTTTCAACGAATGATAATTAGACGGGAGAAGGCGCACCCGCAGCGCTGAGCGGATTCCCGCGTTATCGCCTCGGGCCGTCGCGCTATCGGGCGCAATGTCCCTAAGCTCGTGTATAGGCCGACGCACAACAGCAGTCCCTTTTCCGTGCTGCCGTCAATATTACTGGCCTCGCAGTCGCGCAGGAGCCCACTGATTGGTGTCCCGAAAGGAATGGAGCAGCACACGAGCGCCAGGGGGAAAAAAATGATAATAACGTGGCTAAAAGAGAAAGGACGCAAGAAAGTGAAACAACGGTACAAGCAGCCCGAAAGACGATGAAGAAAAAAAAACAACAAAAAAATGAAATGAGGGAGTGAACAGCGCGAAGTGTGAGCACGCTGCAAGGACGACGGGACGTGGAATCTGACGGTCCCGGAAATCCTGGGACCCGCCAATGGGCGTGCGTAATGAACTCGGCGTGTGTGCGGCTTACCAGCTGAGCAGCAGCAAAGACGTCGAGTTGAGCTGCTCTTCTCTGCAAAGCTCCCACGAGAGGTGTTTTGTGAGCACTTCGTTTTACTGTATCGTTTTACAGCCATCCGAATCATTTTTGTTCTTATTGATTTAGTTTATACGTATTGCTACGACTGTCTTATTCCTTGTTGGTGTTTTTTTTTTTCGCGTTATCTTTACATCGCGGTGTCTTAAAGTTAATTGGAGAGATTAGGGGGACACCGGAGCCAGAAACTCCACGGCCAGGGAGTCGGTCAATATCTCGCGCCTACCGGAGCATACGCTAAGCACGTGCCAAAGACCATCTTCATGCAGTACCGTATACTGCAATATGAATACTGAGAACGAGATGGTTATTTAAGGAAGAAATTAAAAAAAAAGTAAAGTTAACGACGGCACGTTCTCTAAACGGGAGCTCATTGTACGCGGCACCGGCAATACGCGTTGTGGTTTAAGGCTAGTTAAGTCTTGAGAATAGAAACAACGAAAAATACGTGTTATAACATGCAACTCGCGTTGATTGTTCAACTATTCTTCTCAGCATCGATAGAAACGCAGTAAAATTTGTACAAAGGCGCGCGCGGTTGTTTTATGCCCCGACAACAGTTACCAACGCGGTTTCTTTGTGGAATGAATATTTTTATAGAAGCGAACCGAGACTATGAACCGACGTCTTATATTAAAAAAAAAAAAGACGCTTTGGCCACGACTACGACCGGCCCTCACAGAAGACCGCCCATGAATTATACAAAACAAACCTAGATTTGTAATTTTTTTTTTTTTTTTTTGTGAGTGCCACGCGTGAGCAGGCAAAGGCGGCCACGGCATTCAAGAATAAGTCGTCTTGGGAGATTTATAAACCCTGGGGCAAAAGAACAACTACGATAGCGTGATATGGAGAGGAAAAGATAAAAATAGAGCCAATCTTGTCAAGCACCGCCCGGGCTTCCTAAATGGGCCACCAGAACGCAAAAGTGTTTTCGTTTGTGCTGTGTACATAAAATCATTTCTCGCGAGACAATATGCGCAGAGATTTTACGTTCAAGAAGGAGGACAGCGCAAAACAAAAATGCAGTATGCGTTGTTTACTTATTTCGGGCGTTTACTGCTCATTTCTTGAATATCGAGACGAGGGCAAAAATTTGAAAGCCAATAGACCCCGCGTTTCCGCCAAGGAAAATATATTACACGAGAGACAAGCAGCGGAATCTGGCACTTGAAAAACGCGTTATAACGCTGCCTTGTGAAACGTGCTCGGAGTTACGCCTACGGTGACGTGGCTTTTGTTCTCAGCGACGCACCGCTCTTTTTGCGCAATGTGCGAGCGCAATCGCCTGTTCCGCAGTTCTTTGACGCAGCCAACGCCGCAAGCATATTGAAGCGCAGTCGATTAGGTGTTCCGACAGCGCAGAATCGATTTCTCGTCTCAAAGCGGAGCGGACGCAAGGCGAACGCGACGCGAGAGGCCATTGTCAGCGCGTCTTCCCCAGGAATGCCAACGATACCGTGGCTCGGCGCACAAAAGCTATACCAGCGTTCGGTACGTGCCGAAAAGCCGCGGGATCAATGTTGTGTCGCCGCGCGTTTTTCGGTCGCACGTCATTCACAGTTGCGTCCGCTATTAGCCAGAGGGTCAGTCGTGCACTGTGGCCGGCGGGAATGGCGTCGCACGGACGTTCAGGCCAGTTACTCTGTTTACATTTTGATCTCTCGCATGTGAAGCACCTTTCAGCGGCCCAAACGACCGGTCAGCTGAATAGCTTCTGTCCAGCCTGCCCAGTTTGTGTGGTCGCCATTCTTTGCCCGCACGCTTTTGTAAGACGCTGTTCGAACAGCTCATTAGCAGTTGAATGCGAACGACGCCGCAGATCGTTAGGTACATGCATTAATCGTTCGTGACGCTTCGCGCAGTCATTTATCCGGCCAAAAAGGTACTGCGCGAACGTGGTTCACTCAGAAACACCATTTTTACGGCTCTGAATGTGAAAGGTGCACGGGCGAAACGCAACTGCGTCGAAGACAAGCCTGTGCATGCGCGCCATATATGTATTCACTGCGCCTTTCGCATTGACTCTCGGGCACTTAACTGTCACTGCTCCTGTGCAGTTGAGTGGAGCTTCTCAATGTCTATCGTGTCCGTTTGCATACATAGCACGGTTGCGTTGTCTCCCTGGCATACGTCTGTTATATTTATTGGCGCTCTTCACCACATGGCCCGAATGTATTGAAGCGTACAATTTACGTCGCGGCCAATAAAGGGCAAACCGAAGAAAAGGACGAGACCGATGTCGCGGCTTCGGAGTCGGGTTAGGTTTGGTCATTCTGTGGACCTGATGGTCAGCTAACGTTGCTCCAAATCCCCTGACGTTACCCTTCTCGTTACTCTTGCGCAGCCACTAAACTAATGAAAGCGACGAGAGGCCCATCGGCGACTGTGTGGGTGGCTGCGACTCAGCGGCGTCTCATGTGGGTGTGCCCCATATAGCCAGCTTTGCAGCTCCTGCGGGAGTCCGGGCGCCGCCATCCCCGCCGCGCGCCCTATTCCTTCGGGTATCGGCGTCCATCAAGCCGCTTTTCGCGCACTGCAGGCGTTATTGAAAAAAAGCGTCTCGCCGCCGGCACAAGCGTTCAAACCGCCATGTTCCGCTAGCATGAACTCCGCTTTCTGTACGATCTGCGATCGAGCGGCGTCCGTGCGCGGTAGGTATATAATGCGGCGATTCCTTTCACTCGACTCTATTCTTTTCTTATCATCTACCGTTCACGACAGGCCGGCCGGTCGTGGTGATAACGTAGGCGCAACTCCGTTCGGACCACCGCCGAAGCGCTTAAGAGAAAGTGATTAGAATGAAAGTGTTACAATATTCCGGCCCAGCGCCTTGTCTGTCTACTCACTTCGTCCCGTCTTAGCGCTGTTTGTTCCCGTCCTAATCCAGAATTAATGCGGAGTCTCCCACTGCATCGTGCCTCATAATCGCATTTATTTATTTATTTATTTATTTATTTATTTATTTATTTATTTATTTATTTATTTATTTATTTATTTATTTATTTATTTATTTATTTATTTATTTATTTATTTATTTATTTATTTATAGAGAAAGCTACATGCGCCCAAATATCATTATTGTAGTGGGGGTACATTTGGAATAATACAGGAACGATATCAAAAGAGAGGGAAACAAAGCATCAGACCAAAACGAGGTAAATAGAGCTGCATAAAAGTACACCAGGCTCACGCTTCCTACATAAGTCCAAAGATGAGGCACACCTGTCACAGAAAAAAAAAATGTGCAAGTGGAATTGTATATCGTGGTTTTGGCATGCAATACCTCAAAATGTAGGTGATCTAAGAATGCTGCTTCATTTAAACTTCGTCACGTAGAGTGTATCTTTTATTCCACTTCTCTTATATAAACTTGCAAGTGATGGCTTTCACGGCTACAGGATGAACAGCCAGGACTGCAGGCCGCAACACCGTAACAATACTGCATTCCATGCACATGGAGCGCTCCATAGAAAAGCATCACCACTGTACAGTCGAAGCTGTGGAGGCGTGGAAGACTGCTGACGAAACTCGCATCCTAGAGGAAGTTGTTCTATTCGCGGAGTATTCAGCTTCTTCGCCCATCTGCTAACGATTTTGCACGATGCGTCTCCTTCTTAAACCATGATCTAATCCGAGCCACCAGGAGCCTCGAGTTAGATGATAATGATGTGAACATGCTTTTCTTGAAACGGAAGTGGTGGAACATGCCATCAAGCTCGTTTTAAAAGGCATTTAGCGAGTCTACAGTTTTATGCGTTACGATGCATTATTCAAAATACGAAGCTTAGGTCATCGCATGTTCTCCCTTACTTTGTGCCACTAATCTTGCACCGCCGGAGATTCAATTACGCTTCGACTTCTCCCCTTGTGAAGAGAATTCGGCAAAAAATTCGGCAGATTAACCCATCTCACGATGATGGTCGACGGTAATGCGTTTAGCATAGAATCAATATATCGACACAACGCATTTCCACCATCGAAACGAGTTGCGTACGAGGCGTGTACTGCAGTGCGATTCCTCTTTCGACGTTTCCCTAAGAACACCCGGCGACATCTAGCGCCACCGCCGCGAAGCATGCGCGTGGCCTCCGAAATGCATGGCGCGCCGGTGCCTGCGAACGCTGAGAATTGTTCCCCTCTCTTGCCGCACACCCAGTGGCACATACTCAGTGAGCCAAGCTGGCGAGAGGTTCTTCGAAGAGCGGCGCATACCCACTGCATTCATGGCACAGCTCGCTAAAGCGTTGGCGTGAAAGATTTGCGTTGAAAAGCGGCACATACGCCGTGAACTTGTGACGCGCGGCCTGCTAAAGTGACCAGTTGCTGTCCTTGAGGAACCCTTGTGACGTGGGTGAACCCTTGAGACCACGACTACGACGGCGGTGCAATCATCCTTCATTCATTTGCCAAATTGTAGTTGCGGAGAAGCCGGCGACATATTCTGATTCTCATCAACATTTTCAATCAATCAACCAACCAACCAACAACCAACCAACCAACCAACCAACCAACCAACCAACCAACCAACCAACCAACCAACCAACCAATCTATCAATCACTGACGATTAGGGTGAAGAGGAAATGCCGGACGGTCGGACAGCAATCTATAGTTCCTTTAGTGTTTCAAGCTCCGACAGCTGCTGTCTCAATAAAATAGAATGATAGCTCAGCCTTTCAGTTACGCGCCATGCTTTCGGTTACTCCGAAGCGGTGTCCAAGTGGTGTCGGTGAGTAAAGTTGTATTTTACTTGACTGACGCTGTATTTTGTTAACTGTCCTTTTAATTCTCATTTAATTCGTGATGGCTTTCGATGATAGATTGAGAATTGCATCGCTATGGTGCGCATTTGGCAGAAGGTGTGAGTGCCCACCAGTCTACCCCCGCGAATATTTGGAGCGCTTCCCTCTTCTTCTTTGTTAAGAGATGCCCATTTCCAAAGGTAATGATTGGTCTGCGAGAAATGCATGTCACAGTGGCTTATTGCGATAAGCGATAAGGAATGCTGTCGTAATCGGTTGAACAAAATGTTAACCTAAAAAATTACCCTCCGATAAATATCTGCACTTATTTTTTGCTTAGTATCAAACCTGCCAATTAGTGTCTATTCACGCTACGAATCAAATACAACGCGAAATGTAAAGTAAATCAGCACTCCCTGCCGCACGTTTCTTTTGTCCTCATGGTTCAAAGTCCACAGGAGCAATGTAATTGAAAGAAGCCCTCGAAGGGAAGCGCGACCTCGTTAACCTTCTGATTTAGGCACGCGCCTCTCGAAGGCACCGCTGAAAAAAGTCTCGGGGCTCATTAAAATGTGCTGCCTTTTGCGGGGGAGCCACTCATCCCATTGTGCAGCGCGGGCCTCGGCAATCTGATAAAGGTAAGCAGGTGACTGCAACTCGTGACAGTTTTCAAGAAATACCCGAGTGCCGAGAAGCAAAATCAAAGACACGCGAGTAACCGACGCTTCCAAATTCGCGTGCCCTATTATCGATGCGACTTTTCTGAAGAACCACACTTTTAGGCGTTCGGTGGGCGCCGAACACGCTTCATTGCGCTGGCGGTTATTTAGTGTGTGTATAATGAAAACTACAAATGCATATGCTTCAGTCACTGAGAGCTAACTTCGGTTGGCAGCATTGGGCGCAGCGGGAAGAAATGGTCGTTATGCTATTGGTGTGGTGGTCCGTTTTTGCTCGAAGCGTCGCCTTTTGACTGCATGCTCTAATGAGGAATTCGCTCAAGACAACGGTTTTCCTTTTCTTTAATTAGCCCTAATCACAACCGTGGATGGCGTGGCTTTAGCGGAGCCAAGTACACGTTTTCAGTGACTAGAAAGTGCTTGAAGAATTTTTTTTTTCTTTCGCCTTTTCTACTTTCTCGTAATATTGTGTCGTATGTGCTGCATGTGTTGCATCGATGTAAGTAGAGCGCAGATGCAAAGGGCTAACTCGCTGAGGTTGTGTTGTTATGATCACGAGTGAATGATATGCTTGCCTTAGTGATTGATTCAATCATTCGTTAATTTAGCGAGGAGTTCTGTCGGGCGAATTATGTAGGCCCAGTGCAACATAATTCGTGCTGTAGAATCGTTTCTTGCTCTGCAAACTTGAGAAAAGAAGCAGGTGACTCCTACTCATGACAATTTTCAAAGAATATCCGAATGCTGAGACGCAAAATCGAAGACACCCGAGTAACCGATGCTTCACATACTGCTACTCTGCACTCCTTCGGTGAATAGAAAGAATTCTGCCACATAAAGCAACGCTTAGGTCTCTATAAGTATTGAAGCAACAGTAAATTCATGACGCAATGCAGGCACCTGTGTTTGAAGTGGCAGTCAGTGGAGCTCACTTTACAAAAGTCGCTTTAAAATCGGGAGCTACACGTTCTCAGAAAGTACACTGAGGCTATTTGAACCGGGCAAGTACATAGCACTGTGTTTGACAATGGCGCAATGTCAACGCACGTGGACGAAGAAGGTGGACATAGGACGTCTCTGCCTGCGTTGCCAGGAGAAAAGCTTTCTGAATCTCTCGGAACAGGCAGGCCTCTTGGACTTGATTATATGTACTGTTTAACCAAATATTTATTTTTCGTTGCAGCTGCTAGTGCTTTCTGCTGTCATTGGGTGTTCTACAGAATAAAAGAAAGCTACAGACATCAAACCCGCGTGTTTTCTGAAGTGGTAGATAAGGGAGATCTGTTTGTACATATATATATATATATATATATATATATATATATATATATATATATATATCTGCTCAACAGGGGCTGTTCAAGAAGATATACGATGAAATATGGCTGCAGGAGCGTCTTCGCCGTCCTTATACGCCGATTGTTTAGACGAAAGCTTTCAGGGCCACACGACACGGCTGGTAGGTTCGAGGCGTCGGTACCTCTCAGTGGCGTAACTAGCTGAAAATCTCCAAATAGAAATCCTGGGCAAAGCAAGGGACCGATGTGGACTTCGCTGTACAAAAGAAACCACTGAAACCTCTCAGACGTAAAATTTACCACAACTTAAAAGTTACATAGCCGGATAGTATTGCTGTAATGCACATCTTCTCCTCCTTCAGTGTAGGCTAGGAGACCAGATTGCTTTTCTGGTTGATCCTTCCTGCCTTACTTCTTTATTTAGTCTCTCTCTCTCTCTGTCACAAAATTAGGCGGGGCCAAGAACCTCTGTGTGGGAATCGCAGCTATATTACTACTTGAAGGACAGGCCTCCAGAGGATTCTTCTGTTTGCTTTAGGCTTCGCCGTGGGCATGAAGTCACTGTCAGTCCAGCTGTCATCAGCTGTAACAGACTAAGAGTACCTTGGCTGTCGGCGTCACTCGGGTAAGCAGACCACTTTCTCGGATTGGCGGTAGTTCATGTAGTGAATTGGGTGAATCCCCACGTGAGGGGGGGGGGGGGGACCCAACGTTGTTCGCCGCCCTGTATCCCACTGGGTCCGCCCCCTTCGAGGAGTCACACACACACACACACACACACACACACACACACACACACACACACACACACACACACACACACACACACACACACACACACACACACACACACACACACACACACACACACACACACACACACACACACACACACACACGCACACGCACACGTACAAGGCATAAGGCACACACATAAGGTATGCGTGTACAATGCTCGATCGGGGCAGACAAGGTGGGATTTGGTAGGTTACCTACCCACCAAAACTACCAAGAAAATGAAAACCATGAAAAATAACGTATACTTTGCTCGTTTAACCTAACATGTCTAACAGCCACATGAGCGGAAAATCAAATAAAAAAAAACACCGCATATCCACGGGGTGAATGATGATGAGTGGGCGAAGCTCCGGAGGGAATCATCGGTAAACCGTGAATCTTCCGTGTAATTCGCCCAGTCTCGCCGCACTAAATCGAACGATTGACTTCCACCAATGACCCGCGCCATATGTGACGTCATTCCTATTTTATAACAGCGCCCTTCATTATAATTGCACCATCTCCCGCTTAAGGGGACGCTAGCACAAACGCGTTAGAAACGTGCAGTACTCTCTAGTAAGGGGGAGAGGCCACAACGTCTTACGCAGCCGTTTACACATGCCGGAACGTGCACCGCGTTTGCCGACGTCATCACATGACTGCTGAGAGAGTATAACCCCCGTATTCATAAACGCTCCTCGACTTGAACTTGACTTGCCACCGCCTTCAACGCGTTTCGAACGCGCTGCCCAAGGCGGTGGCAAGTCAAGTTCAAGTCGAGGAGCGTTTATGAATACGGGGGTAAGGCGGAGAGGCCACAGCGTCTTACACCAGCTTCTTACACAGGCCGTAACGCTCTAGCACAAACGCGTTAGAAACGCGCAGTCTTTCGTTAATGTTGGGTATTTATTATCATCGTGGTGAATGTGCCCATTTGCGCTTCGTGGCGTAGTGGTTAGCGCCGCGCGTTCGGAAGCGAGGGGTCCCTGGTTCGATTCCGCGCTACGGACACAACTTTCGGATTTTTTTTTTCATAAAAGTAGACGTGGCTACCTACTACTACTACTACTACTACATACTACAGAGGAGGGACAGACCCACACCCTAAGGAGCTTCGCCCCTGAAAATCTTATCGTTTTGGCACGCTGCCCCTGTTGCGCTGAGAAGGAACTTCCAATCGGCACATCTGTTCCCCGAGAGAGTGACGCCTAAGAGATGATGATGATGATTCATTGGCATCTCTTTGGAAACAGGGCGGTGACAAATAATCACCTAGCCTACCCCAGTACAGGGTAGCCTACCGGGCTCAGCCTGGTTAACCTCCCTGCCTTTCCCTTATGATTTCTCTCTCTACCCCAATCTAAATGCAACGCACGAGCAGTGGGAGATGGTGCTGACCAGCTCGGCACTGCAGGATCAGCGAAAGCTAATCGCCATAGCCGAAAATGCTGCCACCGCCGCTGGGGCCCTGGACTGAAGGCTCCACCCACCACGGGGATCGACGCCTCTCCATGGCCCATCAAAATAAAGTTTTGTCTCTCTCTCTCTCTCTCTCTCTCTCTCATTCTAGCATTTTTGTATACATTCTCTTCCCAAAAACTTCTGTCTCTACCTTGTACCGCTACCTATGCCTGTAACAGATCCGGTCGTATCAATCTCTTCCCTGCGTTTTTCCCACCAATACTCTAAACGTATACAATAGTGAGGTCTAAGCAACTTCCGTAGGTAGTGCCGCGGATGTAAGTGGGAGACCCATCGTTGAGGACAGTCAGACCCTCAGTTTCTATGAAGTCCATCAAGTTCCTGCCCCGACAGTTCATTGCGGCACTTCCCCAGTAAGGATGATGAGCATTGAAGTCTCCAATAAGAACATGAGGGCCTGGGGAACTTTGTAACACAGTAGATAGGTAGGAGAGGTCAAATCTCCTGCCCTCAGTCAGCTGTAACACAGTAGATAGGTAGGAGAGGTCAAACAGAGGTAGGTAACACAGTAGATAGGTAGGAGAGGTCAAAGCCTCCTGCCCTCAGTCAGCTGGTGCATGGACATAGAAACGCATGGGAGCGATCATATACCAACATATGTGCAGATGAAGTGGTTTGTGCAAGCAACTGCATCTACTGTACGCTGCACTGATTGGTCCACATTCTCTACATGTGTCGAAGAGTATTGCGGAGACATCACTTCACCATCTGATATAGAAGACATTATTGTATCATCAGTGCAGAAGACAACAAAGTTTATCAGTGCACCTACATCCAGAACGGCGATTGATATTGAATATGAACGGCTCCGCGCAATCCGTCGTAGAGCGGAAAGGAAGGTTAGGCGAACTCAATCGACCTTAGACCTTGTCTCATGTCGACGTGCTCAACGAAAAATACGGCGTCACCTTCAAAAAATGGGAAAACAACGGTGGAGGACCTTCTGTTCGTCTCTGGATCCTCGAAAGCCACTTTCTAGGATCTGGCAGATAGTACGAAGCCTTCGTGCCCCTCCTCAGCAAAAACATCCTTTCCATGCTCTAGCACTTCACCAATCTCTGACGGAAGTGCAGGTTGCCGAAGACTTCTGTAAGAGAGTCACCCGTACCAATATTTTAATATGTCCAACATTGCATCGACCCGTGCCACCTCCTAAAGATGCTCGTCTTGACCTTCCTTTCACGATGCCGGAATTGGAAGCTGCTCTTGCTGCTTCGAGACGATCTTCTACACCTGGACCTGATGGTATTTCATATACTGCTCTGTGCCACCTTGGTGTGGAAGGTCGGAAAGTCCTGCTGTCGTACTACAACGCCACGTGGTCATCCAGTACAGTCCCGAAGCAGTGGAAAACCAGCCGTTTGGTGGCCCTCCTAAAACCAGGAAAATCGCCTTACGAAATGTCATCTTACCGACCAGTAGCTTTAGCTAGCTGTGTCGGTAAGGTGATGGAACGAATGGTACTCACTAGATTAGAATGGTTCATGGAAGGGAATGAGCTTTATCCTGAAATGATGACCGGATTTAGACGTGGACGTTCTGCAATAGATGGGGTCATTGATCTCGTGTCCACGATCGAACACGAAAAAAGGCGACACCGACTTGTAGGAGCAGTTTTCTTGGACATAAAAGGAGCCTATGACAATGTACTGCACGAAGCCATTCTTGATGCCCTCGGTAATTTGGGCATCGGCGGCCGTCTCTACATGTGGATTGAAAGTTACCTAGATGGTCGCACAGTCTTCATGTCCACAACTGATGGCGAAACGAGAAGACACATTGTGGTCCGTGGAGTGCCTCAAGGAGGAGTCCTCAGCCCGACTCTTTTCAATATTGCCCTTATTGGCCTTGCGGGAATAATTCCTGACACAGTACGTATCAGTACCTACGCAGATGACATATGCATATGGGCGTCCGCAGTCACACGACCGCAAATTCGTGCAAGATTGCAGCGAGCCGTTTCTTTAACGTCTCAGTACCTGCAGTGCCAAGGACTGCAACTTGCTCCAGAAAAGTGCGCTGCGATAGCGTTCACACGGAAGCTTATGTGTTGGTATCCAATTATGATCAATGGCAATACCATCCCATATGTGGCCCGCCACAGATACCTCGGCGTTGTCATTGATCGCGGTGTTTCATGGTCAAAGCATGTGGCAAAGTTAAAGAAAAAATTAACTGGGCTTGCTCAAGTTTTTCGCTTTTTGGCCGGTATGAAGTGGGGCCCATCTGAGCATTCGCTACTCCGGCTGTACCAGGCTCTCTACGTCGGCTACATTCGGTATAGCCTGCCAGTTTTATCAGGTATGAGCCGGTCATGTTTGCGTACGCTGGAAAGTGCCCAGGCACAGATGCTGAAAACATGTCTCGGTGTTCCACGTTGCACCTCAACCTACGGAACAATTGAGGAGGCTCGCGTCAACCCTTTACCTGTCTATCTACGATGCGAACCTCTTCGAGTATTCCTGCGACTACTGTGCCGTCATGGATGCCACCCCTTATCGACACTTCCCGACATACGGCCAGACTCCACATTTTCAAGAGCCATTAAATGCCAAGAATCTGCCATACCATCATACTTTGCCCCTGCTGACCTTCCACGTATGCCCCCATGGGTAATGTCCAAAATACGGGTGCGTCTATCTATTCCCGGAATTTCTAAAAAATCGCGAATACCTACCGTCGGCCTCAGACATTTAACACTTGAATATATGTCGAAAGAATATGACTCCTCGGTGAATGTGTATACAGACGGATCGGTCTCGTCGTATGCGTCTGGTGCGGCTTTCGTCGTGCCTGCGCATCAAGTCATTCGACGGTTTCGTCTACGTACCAAGACGACACCAACATCTACGGAACTAGTGGCAATCAGAGAGGCCGTTCGATATATTTTGCAACAGCCTCCTCAAGTATGGACAGTCTTCAGTGACGCAAAGTCGGCTCTGCAACTACTTAGACTGGTGTTGAAAGAAAGCGCTTACAGAGTGTTGGCTCTTCAAACTGCCGAGCTATACACTTTAGCGCAAGAAAACGGCCACCACATCACATTTCAGTGGATTCCCAGTCACTGTGGTATACACGGCAACGAATTGGCTGATGTCGAAGCGAAGAAAGCACTGGAAGAACCAGAGTCAATGCTTGCGATTCCTTTTTCAAGAGCGGACGCCAACTGCCTTCTCTCCAGTGTCATCCGAAAATCGACTGCAAAGCACTGGGACAATCCGGATAATCGACACAGACGACTGCAGAGATTGGACCCTACCATGAAATTTAGGCTACCACCGAAAATTCAACGCAGCTGTGCCAGTCTTCTGCACAGACTAAGGCTGGGGGTAGCGTTTACGCGCGGATACGTACACCTCATGCGACGCACGGAGTCTCCAGACTGTGAATTGTGCAATGTCAAAGAGACTATAGGTCATGTGCTTTGTGACTGCCCTAGGTACGTGCAAGAGCGTCAAAGGTTGAATAATGACCTTACGCGTCTCGACAGCCCACCGTTGTCGGAGGACGTTATTTTAGGCCCTTGGCCAGACACTCAATCAAGTTTCAAGGCCATGCAGGCGCTACTGAACTTTTTAAAAAGTACGGGCCTGGACTGTAGGCTTTGAGCATGCCAAAATGCTTGCCATATGTTTCATATCCTCCTTGTCTCATCATCGTCACCCATCATGCGCCTCTTTCTTCCCTCTTTCTTTCCCTCTTCCCCTTCCCCCAACGCAGAGTAGCTGGCTAGAGGAATTTACCTCAGGCCGACCTCTCTGCATTTCGCATCATTAAACTAATCTCTCTCTCTCTCTCTAAACGTATGTTGCTTATCTCGACTGCTGACCGACTGCTGACCAGTTGGTGCTTCTGCGCACTTTAAATCCAAGTGGTTCTGGAAGGTGTACATTACCTACGGGTCTCACTGGTAGAATTCCTTCACATTCCATTAGGATGTGCTGAGTGGTCTCCTGATTTTTGCTGCAGCATACACGCGCCTCCTCTAGTTGCGAATACTTGCTCCGGTATTTTTCTGTCCTTGGGCAACCAGCTAGAGCCTCAAATAGCAAGGCGCTTTTCTTCGTGTTATCGTACAGATCAGTTCCCACGAGAATTCTCTCTATAAGCGTCATGCACCGAGGCGTGGTGGGCACCTTCGGCAAGATAAACGTATCGCAAAAATCGACGTATATTAGCTGCCATATTGCTAGAAGACAGTAACTTTACGGTAGGTGTTACTTATGACGTGGATGCTTCCGGGTGGGACACTGAGTTGCCTATACTGATATATATATATATATATATATATATAGAGAGAGAGAGAGAGAGGCAATTGTCATATTGCGAGCCCATCGCTTTGGAAATTCGTTCTGTGTTAAGTGTGTCTTTGAAGGAGCAGAGCATTCTATCGCACGTCAAAGTTGGCCACTTTCGACTAGCAGTGCGGCATTTTGTAGCGAAACGCTTCATTCCAGGTATCTTGATTGTTTTTTTTTTTCATTTTTGCTTCGTTTTTAGCTTGACAGTGTGGCCTGCCGGAAGCACCAGATTAAGTTTCCTTTTCCCCCATTAACACTAAGGTAGTTCCTTCACGTTTCCTTATTAGGCGCGCTTTTCTTTTTGTGCACACAAGGCTTGTGGGAATTTAAGGAACGATTTATTTCAATAAATACAACTCCTCAACGCACCTAATTCAAGGCTGCGCCACAATCTTGGACTTTAGCGCGGTGCTTCTAGTGTTTTGCGCGCCACGAAAGAACTAGAGGGCAAACTCTGGCATACACCAGACACTTCAGTTGTCTGTTACCATGTGTGCTTGTTCTTATTACGTGTATATGGTGTGTGCGTGTGTACCATGTATATAAGTGTATCATTTCATGCATCACTTTTATCATCTGCAACAGCATTCTAGGCCAGGCAAATATCTCCAACACCCATTAGAGAATGTCTCTGTCTCTCTCTCATTTCAGGCAGACGGAGATACTTCGACTGCAGGAAAAATGCCGACTTTAAACACAATAGGAGACATTTACCAGGTCATAAGGATGCACAAAATTGCTATATTATGGCCGCGCGTGTCTTGCATTGCGGTAGAGCATACGAGCTATCAGCGCCAGAAATTAAAACGCCTCTTGCACATGCGATGTCAAGTTCTCTACTACACCCAGCTTATGCTCTGACAGCAGTGGCAAGTTCGTTAAGACGCTGTAGTTTGTGAGCTGAATCCAGGAGCCACCTTTCCTTTGTTTCCGTATATGTGATCGCGCAACCACAAATGACTGAATTCAAGTGCGCTATAGTAGCTACGTATCTGTCTCTCCCCCCCCCCCCCTCATTTTACGCGCGCCCTTTAGGACAACTCGTATCCCTTAGCCATCACAGTGCCCTCCCTCGAGCAAGTGATCGTAAATTTTGTCAATAGCAGTGAGGAATGAGTGGCCCGAGAGTGGCGCCTCGCGGAACGATTCGGGCAAATAATCCCCATGGCAGAGTAATCAACGCGGTCGGCGCGCATTTGTTTGCCAAAAGGGGGGAGGGGGGAGGGGGTTGCGCACAGCGTAGACGCCTATGCGTAGAACACCAGACGAAGCATCGCGCGCAGTAGCTGCCATGCCTGCTGCGGTGTGCGCATGTCGGAAGGGGGGAGCAGGGAACGCAATCAGTGAAAGGCAAACACAGGCGCGCGGCCCGAAGGAGCGCGTTCGGTAAAGAGCAATTTGAATAACGTAGAGATACCCTCGAGCCACGTGGCCGGTGGTCTTCGGCTGTATTGCGGAGGGTACGGGAGAGCATAGTGCGACGCGTGAAGCAAGGAAGGAGACTCGACAGCAGCGAGAGGAGGCGAACCACAGGAGCCGGGTCCAGGGACACACCGAGGAGCGTGCGCGCCGCCCTCGGCAACGATTTTCGATAGGCCGCAATGTTTCGGGCACCGCCGCCGGGTCGAAAGCGGCGCACAGCCAAAACTGTTCCCCTGTCAATGGACGAGGCAGTGGGGCTGTTGTGCGAGCTGAACACGGATCACGACCCTGAGCAAGAGCCCTCTCATTCGGAGTTACGTACCGGCAAGCTCAATGCCGTGGTCTGGTCAAGCGGCCCATGCTTGCGCTCGCAGCGCCATGCCACACCTAATGTTTATGAACGACAACATCAACAACAACGCCCGTAGTTGTCCAGTCGAGGACGCACACATGTGATGATATTACACGCTATACTTATGTGAAGCTACTGTGTCTGGTGTGGTTTGTAATTTTTCGTCTCAAGCTACTGCCGTACAAAATTCAGCTAATTTTTTTTGTGACAGGCTCCCATGCGAATTTCTTCACAAAAACATACTCCACATCTGTATACTAAACGCATTCGTGCATTCTTTCCCCCCACTCACATATCTCCAGAGTATGAGGGGAACAGTCCAACAAAAGACACTTTACTTTTGATCTGCGGAATAACGACGCCAATGTTAATTTTTTTTTCTCTTTGTAAAGTAGCCTCTCATACTTTCAGAACATGTACATCGATGCTTCATCAACGGACGGACAGATGCCGCGGGAGGGAAAATCTTGTAACCAGAAATGTACGCCTACTTCCAGCCATTCTTTTTTTTGTGTGTGCGAGACGTGTGTTACGTAGAGCAAAAGGACGCATAAGATATATTATAGCGTGCCTGCGTACGTGCGTGTGCACGTGTGTGTGTGTGCGTGCGTGTGTGTGTGTTTCACGGATCAGCTGAAACAAGTGAAAGACATAACCGAAAATTTCTTAAAACTGTTCTATAAAAAGCAATCAGCCTCTCAATTTCGGTTGAAAGCGCGTTCGTGCTCTGCTATAAAGCCTCCCAGAATACGCCTGCTATGTTCTAGTGCTACCACGAAGAGCTATCACCATGAAATCTCAGTCAGAAGAGCCTGAGGTGAAAACAATGGCTATTGCTCGCTAGCGGAGGCGAATCCCGGGGCGTGCGCGGCAATTCAGAGTTCATCAGTGTTGCAGCGAGCGTCACTATAGGAAAACAAACAAAGCAAAAATAGAAAAAAGAAGGAAAGAAACAATAGAAAGACCCAGTTCAGACCAGACAAGGCATTGGGTTGAAGATGCGAAAGGTGTTCATTTCAAGCGGCCGACTCCGGCCCGCCCATTCACCCAGCCCTCCCAGTGCGTTCCAATGGGCTCGCCATAGACAGAGCGGCTAGCCGCGCGCACAATGGACGGCCGTCGTGCGGGCTTGATTCGGAAGCACGGCGAACAATGACCACGTCAGTGCAATCGCCGTCAGCAGGTATTGAACATCGAGTAGCAGCGAACTTGAAAGCAGGAAACAAAGAGGCATGTACCCGGCTTCGCTGTGCGCACGGCGCACGAGCCAGACAAGAGGAGCCTTCTGATGGTATCCGCTTTCCGTTCCCGCCTTCCTTTTATTTCGCTAACGCTGCGCACGCCCGCCGGGCTGACTATACGTAGCCAATGCTGCGAATGACCTGAAAGAACACGCTTTTTTGTTCTTTTCTTTTTGTATGTCTGTGGAAGAAGCATGCACACTGCGCAAGTGGCACGAACTTTATGGCCTCTATGATGTTTACTTTCTAATAATTCCCGAATGATGACCTATGCAACTTGAACTGACGGTTTAGAAATGAAAGATGTAGAACAAAAAGAAGGAGGTTGTCCTGGAAAGACCTTCCCGGCAAGTCTGAAGTTTTACTTGCAAAGGTGCTTCATAGATATAGCATTTAAAAAATTCACCGACGATTACGATAGTCCCTAAGGCGAAATTTGAGCGCAGCGCTATACGTGTTTTTATGTCACGATATATTGGCTGGCTCGCACAAGTCTGTTTCGTGCGGCATGTTGCAAACTGAGCGAAGTGTGGTGCGACTGCCTCGCTAATCGGGAGACCGCGAGAGGCAGTGCGTGGATGACGCGTGGGCGCGATTCACAGCAGTCGCCGCAGACGGACCCCCACTCATGCAGTGCTTTGTTTTAATACAGACAACGCGCGCTACTCTGGCGCCATCTAGTAGCCATCATTGCCGCAGAGCCTGTGTTGTGCGGCACTGCGCTTTTCTTCTCACGCTTTCGCCATACCAGACCGCTTTCCGCCTCACACTCTCTTCGCTATCGAACTCTTTCATCCCCCGCTGCGCTCCGTGTTCGCTCATTCATCCTTCGCTGTGCTCGGTCACTCGGTTACGAGGGACGCCGACGTTCGTCGCAGGAACGGGCGCCTGACAGTTGCGGTCTAAAATAAACCTAGTACATGCAGACGTGAACAACATAGGTTTTACAACATACGTTTTAAATGCGAAGCATTTCTTGGCGAACATTTGCTACTTTGACAGTAGCTATCTATCTAGCCGCCTACGTCTATATATGCTCTCATGGTCGTTTCGTTAACTTGGTATTTACCAAAATTGGCATGCTATGACAAGACTATATGACGAACATAAACGATACGTCATGACATGAATGTCATGACATGCGTGTCATGCAGGTCATGAAAGAGCCGCCTACGACTTGGTGCTCTTGTGGTCGTTTCGTTAACCTGGTAGGCACACTGCTTCGCATAAGATCGATTCCCACAGGGCGTGGCATCTGCCTGTATTTTTATTATGCGATTCCATCCGTCAGGGTGGCTTAATGGCTATGGCTTTATGCCACTAAGCATGAGGTCACGAGTTTGATTCCCGGCCACGGCGACCCTATTTTGATAAGGGGGAAGAAAAAAAAAACACACTCGGGTACTTTGATTTAGGTCCGGGTAAAAGAACCCCAGCTGGTCAAAACTTAATCCAGGGTATTTACACTGGCTAACCTCCTTGTCTTTCTTTCCCTTTCTTTCTCTCTCTCTCTCTCTTCTAAACTCCACAATGCAGTTCCATCATATGCTCTGACATTCTGGTATCGCCACCTGTCCATTGTCGAACGCACGAAGTTCAACAATGAGCGCTAGAAGCTGCGTTCAACGATTACTGATTCATGAGCTTTCCAGGCTTTCAGTAGTAATGCTGTCACCTTTTACACAGTATTACCAAGTATACTCAAGGCTTTCCCGAAGACGTTGGTCGTCCAGTTATAAATTTTATTACCTGCGTTTAGTATTGCGTATAAAATTCTGCGCTCGTGGTGTTCGTGTCGGCACTCATCGTGACCTTTCTCCCGTAACACAAATCTCAGTTATTACGATATTGTATTATCGAATCTTGCTTTTTTTCCGCTTCATAGAGCACGCGATAGCCAAATCGGTACATGAGCCTATAAATTGTAACTTATTTTTCTAATAATAACAGCGAATCTGTTTAACCTGGGCGTTTGCCGTCAGGTGTAATGCCGAAATGTGAGCCGATCCTGGTGGTTGTGCAGAGAGGGTCCAATCGCAAGGGCACATACCCCTTCGAAATAGCGAAGCTGTTGAAGCTCGAGGATGGTCCGGCTAGTGCACGCCGCAAAACCTCCACCTGGCGATAACGTCACCATGCGTCGCCTAGCAACGCTTCGCCCCAGCTGCGCCGACCACGCCAATTAAGTCTCGCCACGTGATCCGTGACGTCATCGCGCGCGCCGCATCTCTTCGCCTTAGCTTTGCCGAGCCATGACGGCACCACGCCGTGAGAAGTGGTTACCGCGGCTGCGCAGAGGCGGAGCAAAGACGTGACATCACTGCGCCGACCCATGGGATATATAGCTCCGCGTCGCAGCCGCGGCAACACAAAAGCCTCGCCATCTCCGCGCCGAGCACATCGCCGCGAAGATGGGGTGGTCGAAGAAGAGCGTCACTCCCGGAGAAGAGGAAGCGAGGCACGAAAGCTGCCACGCCGCTACTCTAGAGCGAGTGAGACGACTTCGGTCCGATCCCGAGTATCGCGCCGCCGAAGCGGCGGCGAAACGTCGGCGATTCGTAGAAGATCCGGAGTTACAAGCCCGCGACACCGAGCAAAAGCGTTTGAGCATCCAGAAGCGTCCAGATACTTGAATGACCGAGTGTTCGTTGATCCTTGGGCTGTCGATGATTCCAGGGTGAACTTGCGCAAAACGTGGCCGAGTCTCCAAGCATAACCTCGCAAAAACTTGGCCGAACCGAGATAAAACAAGGTGGCGTCGCCAGCTTTGCTGTTTGCCCAGTCTGCGCACCACTAGTGTGAAGCTGCCCCATTTCTTTTTTTTAATAGCGGTGTCGCAAGGGTGCGCTTTCGCGCTTTAAATACGACGCTTCAAGTTCAACGACTTCAATATACTTCCCGTGAATAGTTCGACGGCCATAAATGCATAACAGCTAGGAACATCGTTGCAACACTAAATCCAATCTCCATTTTACAAAGCACCGTTAGGCGAAGTGGTGCTCATCACTCATTAGAACCCTGAAATTTAAACGTGCTTGTTGCACTACAACGCTATACTTGCTAGAAGCGTAATTAGCGCAGACGCGTATCGAAATTTTGTTGATGTTTGGCTCACAATCCAACGTGCTGAGTTGAGCATAAGCACCCACGTAAATGCGGCCTTGGCACCTACTCAAAAGCTTGTCAACCAGTGCCTGTTTAGACAAACCCCTTAGGAGAATGTCAAAGCCGTGCGTAAGCAACGCCATAATCAAACAACGTCTTAAGTTTTTAACAAAACGTCGTTTTTAGCATTGAAGCTCAAAATTAACTGGAATGCCAATGCATTTCTCCACAAAGTTCGGGAAATAATATCTCGAAACTAGTGTCATCCTGAGAATTAATTCTAAGTGGATCCGCCTTGCGAACTCCACGCCTACAATTTGTAAATTGCAAATGGGCCATCAGGTAATTAGTTAAAAACTGAATTAGTGAACTTTTTTTAATTATACGATTATGCATTTCAATTTTTTTGCAAGTAATGTCCGCCTCTTCGAGCAGACCAGCTCATTAACTAGAATTGGACTCTCTGCCACAGGCAACCTTAAATAAATTTTGAAAGTGTTCGCTGAAACACCCTGTATACAGGGTGTTTCAGCGAACAATTTCAAAATTTTTTTCGAACACTTTCAAAACACGCTACGGGTCACTGCAGCAGGGCTTTCCCCACACGATAATGTCACTGCTTCGAGATTTGGGCAGAAAAGCGATATTTTCATTTAATAATGGTAACTAGGCAGGAAATTGACAAGCGAGTTACCGGCGGTGCAAATTAAAGTGTGATAGACTGTACTTGCTAAAGTGAAGAATGCATGGGAGACCATAAAAGAACCTTAAAAAAAAGGCGAGTGTAAAGTCATCGAATTACCGCTTCTTCATGGCGAGGAAAAAGGATCTGGTAATAGCTTATCGCAGCAAATACTCTGCAAATAAAAAGCTCTTACGCTACAATTGTTCGTAAGAGAAAATTTCAGCCAATCCTGATGCTGGACATATAATTAGCGATTGCGGCCGGACAATGCCAAAGATCACATACGAACGAAAAGCTTTGTAAACTCGGCCCCTATATAGTGTGTTATAATAACTAAAAAAAATGCTCGAGCTATAGTTAATCGGAAGTCTTTCTTTTGTGTGTGTGTATGTGCGAGTCAAACAAAACAGCTTTAATCGTGGAAATAACAAATTTTAATTCTTTGTGAAAGCCTCTTTTAAAACAAAAGGTTGCTGTATCGCCCGAAAGGTGAAGCATCGATTGCGATAGCAAATTAGTACAGTGCTATACGAAGCAAGGATAATATAGTTTATTGGGCCGTGTAAAAGTTGCAAACACTCACTAACTAAATAGACAAGCACGGGGTCACACGCGCACAGGTAAACATGAACACATCTCGCTCGATGACCGCGGAAAGTCGCTGTAAAAACGCCAGAGTGAGAAAGCACGCCAGAAGCAGCGGGCAAATTGATCTTCGCGCTGTCTCTCGTCTCGATTCAACGCGAACTAAACGTCGAAAGCCCAGTGCGTATACAGTCCTACCGCCACTCGGCGCATGCACTTTGTCCCCATCGCAGAACGCTTTGGAGATGAGGCCCGCGCGGGCGGGCACCTCGCCCACGTCGCCGATCGCTTTCAAGATACGGGCGCGCGGCCGCACTGTGAGCAGCAGCCGACGGAGCAGAACGCACCCCTCCCCCTTCCCTCTAACTCGCCTCGCCTCCATGCCTCGCGCGCGCGACAGAAGAACGCGCGCTTCCGGTCCGCCTTCCTCTCTCGCGTGTGCTACGATTGCCGGCTCACCCTCGTACGCTTTAACTCGCCCACACAGCGTACGGCGTGCGGCGACCATTTTTTTATTGCGATAGCAATTATATGGACACTTCAACCGTATTTCTGCCGTCGGCGTCGCCGTCGCCGTCGTCGTCGCCGTGAGGTTCCGTATAGATTCCAAGGGCGATAATATCGTCGCCGCGCGCCGTATGCGCGAGCGAAAGCGCTCCCGGGGGACGCGCGCTATCACGGAGGGCGAACTCCCCGCGCGCTATCACGGAGAGCGAACGCACGGCGGAAAGCAAACGCGACCGTCACGCGAAAGGCCGTGGGGGTATGGGAGGGAGGGAGGGAGGCGGGGCGGCGCTGTGCTCCGGCACCAAAGGCGTATCTTGCCACTCAATCTCCCACGCGAAAGCTTGAAAGAGGGCAAGCAGCGCAGGAGGGAGGGGGCAGCTACTCCTCTGCACTTTGCCCGGCGGTGCTGGTCGCCCGCACCGTCTCTTATCTCCACCCGGCTCTGACCTTTGTATGCGCTGTGCATTCGCCGCTCAGTTTCCGTTGAAGCGATAGACCGCGCGAACCTGCACTTGCTGCCAGCGTTTTGACAGTCGTCTGCGGTCATTCAGTGTGATCTATTCACGTTTGCTTGTGCGCGCTGACACCACGATTGGTAATTCAGTTAGTAAGCGAATATGTCCAAGTTTATGCAGCCAATAAAACCACTATACCTACTCCAAATAGCTCTCTACTAATTTGCTATCGCAATCAATGCTTCGCCTTTCGGGTGAAACTGCGACATTTTATCGCCATCGGACTTTAAACGCAACCTCACGACGACGACGACTGACATGCGCTTCCAGTGTCCATATAAATGCAATAATAACCCCGTCAATGGCGTGAAGCCTCAAACGTGGCGCTTCTATTTCATCGTTTCTTGTTTAAATTTTAAACGAGTTGTCTAAAGAGCGCTTTGAAGAAAGAGTGGAATTTTGTGTTATGAAACGGTGTATCTCTCGTAGCTTAGGTGCGCTATAGAATAAGTACACCAATCTGCTCCTAGCTATACCGCCATCTTGCGTAAGGCGCGCGGTCACCAGTATTTTCGAGTGAAACGTTCACTTGGTAAGCGGGAAGCACCTCGTAAACAGGCAAGTTCTTGTTTCCATTCTCAGTTACAACGGAATAAAGTGTGTAGATCGGAATCAGCAGTGCTGCTCTGAAGCAGCCCATCGGTCTGTTCTCGAATCGACCCCTCGAGGTCTATGTTACCTGATGTTCGCGTGCCTATATACAGAAGACGAACCGTCATTTTCGGGAACACCACATGGAAATGTGGTGTTCCCACAAATGTTCCGGCAAAAAGCCCTCCACTCACATTTGTCCCTTGCTTTATACGAGTTCACTGTCAATACCTCAAGTTTGTTCGATGTTTTTTTTTTGCGATATTTCTTTCTTTTCTTGGCTGAGCGACCACTTTGTTGTTTGCCAGATAATTTATCCTGGTTTTGGCAGTACTCGCAAATCTTGCCAGAAATCTCCATCAAAGTTCGATTTCGGCAAATCAAACTGCTTTTTCTTGCTGCTGTGACTGATCAATCTTTTTTGGCTCAGTTTTGTTATTAGCTGCAAGACAGGAGAATGTCTTTTTTTTTATTAATACATACTTCAACCCATCAGGGCTACAGCTGTTACTGGAGCTGTTACTAAAGTAATAAACCAACCCGCACTTTCCTTCTGTCCTGAAGATGTTCACAAGCGACGCTTTACTCCGTCTCAACATATGCCTGCGTACGAATTTGCATGACGTTACAGATCGTCCGTCACATTGTAAACAGCGCCCCCCCCCCCCCCCCCTTGATAGCAACCTTTCTGCACATGGTCGACATGAACACACGGTGAGTGAGGGAGAATTCGTTTAGGAGCCGATTCTTTCCGCGTGCTGCTTCGACGCATCGGTGGATAAAAAAAGCGCGTACGCGATGGTCCGTCTAACAGCGTTTCGCTCCGGTCGCTTTCGGCGAACAGGTCCTCCGCACAGGCGGCTGCATACAGAGCGATATCGTTCGATCCCATCACGCAGCTTCCGAGCGCACCTGTGTACACAATTTCGAAGCGGCGCTGGTCGAGTGAGGAGAGCTTTGCACAGTGCGCACATACCGCGCGGCCTCGCAAAGCTCGCGCGTTGCAGCTCTCAAAGGCTGTAGGCGCCATCTGCGCCGCTCCCTGCGAGGCCGCCACCCGGCGCCGGTTTGAATACGCGCACGCTATTTCAAAAGAGCGGACCGATACAGAGCAGCAGATCGCGAGCACCGGCCAGGATGGCTTCATCGTCAGCGAGCGAGTAATTAACGTGCTCGCGCCTCGCGCCGCTGCCGTCCACTCCAACCCTAACCACTCCAGCCCCCCTCCCCCTGCCATTTCCCTTTCGCCTTCGGCACCTATACTCAACCTCTTTTCTACGGCAATGGTGGTGAGCGAGTGTGCAACCGCTGGTTGATGGATCCTTCCCCGAATATCAAAAAAAGAAAAGAAAGAAAGAATAAAGGAAGAAAATAAGCGCTGCGGGCATAGCACGGAAACCGCGGCAGAATAGTATTAACCAGGCACACTGCGAGTGGCGAGAAATGAGAGTGCTTGATGAAAGGAAGGGACCTTTCACGGTATATTACGCGAACGTGCGCTTGCGGTGCAAATTGTAACACCACGCAGTGCTGGCTAGCGCAAATGATGTGCGGGCAACTATGTAGGCCCGATCGTTGGATTGCTGCGCGAGCAGCTGAACGACTTGGGGGGCTCTCTGAATTGGACGTTTTACGTGCCACTTACGCAATGCGCAAAATTTCGCTGTGCCGAGAAGCGCTTTGAGAATGAGAATTTTCGTCATGAGAATGGCGGTACTATAATGGACAATCTGAAAGTCGGCAGTGCCCGTTAATGAAGCGAGTTATCTTGGGGAAGTACTCGAGACGCGGATTCACCAAACCGTTCTCAAAGTTGACCGCGCCGTAAGCACGGCGGCCTATACCCATCGTTGCATATAGAGAAACGATATGACAAACAAAGGCGGCAGTTTCAAGACGAATTATAGCTTTCCGATTCTGTCTGAATGCTTGCGTTAAACGCAGCTGTAATCTAATTTCTTAAAAATTAGGAGCCGAATTCACAAAGCTTTTCGTTCGTAAGTGTTCCTTGTACACGTGCATGCACACACGTACGCGCGCACACACGCACATATAAACATAAACACACACACACACACACACACACACACACACACACACACACACACACACACACACACACACACACACACACACACACACACACACACACACACACACACACACACACGCGCGCGCGCGCGTATATGCGCGCACACATTTACAACAAATGCACAAAAAGCATTTAAAGTCGCAACTGGCTGCGACTTTAAAAAAAAGTCATAGAAATCGTAGCAGACCTCCGAAATATACAGTAAAGGGAGGTTACACCTGCTGGATGAAGTACATGGATAACTGAAACCTTGGTGCGCCTTGAACGTCTGCTCTGTCATTACCACGTCTGTGCTCGCGTTTACTTGGCGTATACAGGCGGAGGGTAATCTCGTGTCATGAGAATTAGAAGGACATGGCTACTCCAGAAAAGGCGCACTGGTATAGGCCGTATAAAGAACAACGCGTCGTGCGAGAAGCAATGACCGTGCGCCGAGAAAGCCATGATTTTCCGCTAGTTTGCGTGTTACGCATTTGGCGAGCGCACAATGCGGGCAGCGTCATCTTTTCTTCGGCTGCGGCTCGAGACTCTGGGGCGTGCTATGCTGCTTTATGGGGCGCTTTCGCCACAGCTGGCGTAAACGTTGTGATGTAGCGCTTTCGTTGACTTAATGTAGCACACGAAATAAATAAGTAATAAAAAAAAAAGAAGTGCAGGGGACGCGCAAGAAGGACAGTGGACGAGCAACACAATCAATGGGGCACCAACCAGATAGGCCAAACCTATGTGCGTAGCGCTTTCAGTTGACAGCGCTGAGTTGGCAACTCCCCTCCCACTGCTGCACACCCAGCAGTGCTTGCTGCCGGTTCCTGGGTGCCGTAAGCAGAACGTCACATCGAGGGGCGCGGCTTTTCGCTCGCTGCAGACTCCCAGTTTCGGTTTCGCGCGCTCTGATGGCCGAAATTTTTCGTGCCACGGTTCCGCGGTTAATCGTATTTCTCCAGATCCAAAAGTTGATATAGCTTGTACAGAGAGCTCGCTTCAATTTCCCGATTACGATGAGCCCGATGAAACTAAGCGTCTAAAAGTTATTTCATTAATTTTTGTTAATTCGCGACGAATTACTCCGTATCACCCGTCACCCCGCGGCCGCCACCACTGACGGCATCTGTCCAAAGGAACCTCCACTTATTTCAAAGCGGCTAATTTTAAATTTTAATTAATGTGGGCCAAACTCCAGAACCCAATGACTCACAACAACGCACTAATAAAGACAAACTCGTTACTGACACCAACGCCTAATGCATCCCCCTCTCTCTGTGCCTAGCACGCGCCAAAGAGAAATATTGTGGCGCCAACTACAAACTCGCGCTTTTCTTGCCCCGTTCACTTTGCACTTATTTTTTCCCGCCACATACCCGACACCCAAGTGTCGCTTCTGCCCTGTATAGACAGCAGATCTCTCCCATATCATCTGGCAATGCCCCATCAAATCTCCCCCCGCACCCTCAAACCATTAATCAGTAGCGAGGAGCTCAGGGAGACAGCCCTGCGCAGCTTCGATCACACACTACAGGACCGAGTCCTGAGATGGGCTGAAGAGGTAGCGGAGACCTACCACGACTGGTAGACGGACGTCTAGCCACATAAGGTGGTGACGGACGCCTGCTTGGACTAGATTACATATACCTCCCTCTCCCTTCCCCCCCCCCGCCCCTCCCCTTTCTTAAAAAGGGGAATAAAAGTTTATTCATTCATTCAAGGTCTTCGTAGAAACACCTTGTATATATTGGTCAGCCGGTTCAAAGTGTTGGAACCATAAGAAATTGCACAGCAGCTTCATCTCCTATCAGGGCCTTCGAGGACAGTGGATGGCTATAGCAACAGCGTGTCGCGCTTATCGACCCCCCGAAAAGCCGGCGGCTGCGTGCGGGTGTACGATTGTGTACGATGGTCTACACCCTCCGGTACGCAGTCGCCGTATATATAGGGTTCTTCGCTTTCAGGTAAAACTCAATTTTACCCGATCTTTACACCCCGAACATATTTCAGGTGAGTCGGGTTAAGCCCAATTTCTTCCCGAATTCCAAAACAACATACCAGCCCATTTGTCTTACACTGCACGGAGTTTTGCCTTGCTAATGGAAGCTGTGATGACGAGGGAAGTTCCTCTCAGCTGAGATGCGTTCAAAGATCGGACAGGTCTCGGGTGGATACCGACACGTTGTGCATGCAGATGATAATGTATGTTAACAAGAATGTGTAAAAAATCGATGACAAGCTTTTCGCGAATGAAATGTTTCATTTCCTAGAAGTTATCAATGCACGTTACTGCCATTATTACTTATAATTTCAAAACAAAAGCCGAAATTCGGAGTTTTTGCTAGAAAACTCTGATGTCCCCCCGATTATCAGCTTGAAATAAATGCCTAGTTTTAACGCGTTAGCGGGAGGAGCTCGTGATACCCTACGATAAAAAAAGAAAGAAAAAAAAGAGAGAAAAAAAAAGAAACAAATGTAATGTATTGCTTAATACATTTGTAAATTTAACCCGAAAAAACCCGAATCTCGGAATGGTTCCACAAAAAACCCGATTTCTGCCTGGTTATTAGCTTGCAAAATGGCACCAGATTTTTACCCCCCGAATTTGAAATATATATATATATATATATATATATATATATATATATATAAAACCCGAAAACGAACAACCCTACGTATATACCGAAGGACCATCTGCATGCGAAGTCGCGTCTCCACAGCGCCGGTAACAGTAACACGTTCCCCGCTGTGCGTGCGTGCCTTGGGCCGCTATTTTGTAGCGATGCCTTTAATGTCACAATGCCTTTTCGCGCTTATCGCGCTTTGTCAGTGGTCGGAGCGACGGTCCGCTCGCGTTATCAACGTTGATATCGTGAGCCGACCGTCGCTCTGACCATTGACAAAGCGCGATAATCGCGAAAATGAATTATTACTTTAAAAGCATCGCTACAAAATAGCGGCCTTGATATCCTATTGACTTGGTCAGCGTCACACCTAGATCATCAGCAGGATTGGCTGCCGGTCCGGATGGTTCTTAGTGAATCGAGTGCATGTTATAATTATATTGTACAGGCACTCGGGCACCGGCGTCCGCTGATTATCATCCACCGCTCACGGCCGGCTGATCCCGTTGATAACGCGAGCGGACCGTCGCTCTGACCACTGACAAAGCGCGATAAGCGCGAAAAGGCATTATTACTTTAAAGGCATCGCTACAAAATACCGGCCCAGCTCGCATTGTGTCTCCCGTCCGCTCGAGAAGTCTTGCAATGCATGATTAATTAAAAAAAAAGAAGACATAATAATAATGAAAGAAAACACACGAGTAGGCTACACATGCACAGTGAGGTTTGTCTCGCTCCTTGGATTCACCGCAAATTCCTCCATTAACCCCCCCCCCCCCTTCTTTCTTTTTTTCCGAACGAAAGACGCAACCCAACAACTCGCAACGGGCATCCTCATCCGGTTCAGCGACCCGCTTCCTCTGCGAGGTAAGGTGCAGTAGTCCTACAGGAAGGAAGTACGTACATATAAACTAATTTGCATAAACTTCTCGGAGTGAAAGGAGTGGCGCAATATTCGACAGCTCCGCGCCACGCGTCGTGCGCGAACTGCTACTAGAGCCAGAGCAGGGTGCCGCGTCCGTCATCGCATGCAGGCCCGAGCCAATTATACACAGCGGCAAGTGTGCGAGCGAGTTCCGCTCCAGCGACCGGGGCTGCGCCACCGGCCATCATGCGAGCGGCCCGCCGCTGGGTTGACTTGCGCACGAGCCACTAAACGGCCGACGATCATGTTCGCGGTTGAAAGGCTCAGCGGCGCACCGCCCAGGAATTTACAACTAATCAAGCGCCTCGCAAAGGGAGGGAAGGCGGATCCGGTGCCTGTGTGTGTGCGCGCACGCGCAGCCGCGCGCTGACTGGAGAAGGAATGCCGGTTATTAAATAAAACCGGAACAACTGGGGTAACAGCGCGCTGCTGGACACACGGGCGAAAGTTTTCCGTCGGAAAAAAGTTCTTCCTGCCTATTTTTCCGCTAGCTAACCTTCAAGCAACTTTCCCCGTGGTTCGATTTCTTCCCCTATAACGTTTACTTTTTTCGTTTTGTCTCACCACTCAGCCATAATGCATTCTTCTGTTCCACTTCTCGCATTCGATTAACCCTGGAATGCATATTGAACGGAATACGCTACCCGAGCGCCTCGCAGAAAAGTTTCTTTTTCCCTATACTTAGGTAATTGGGGAAAAATGAAGAAAAAACAAAACATGCTGCCTTGCGTACTTACAGCTTCAAGCTCTCTACTCGGCGGAAAAATCGACGCGGCGGCACCTTGCACGAATATGAAGGTACAATATAATGGGGCAGCTACTGACGTCAGCTTTAGTCCTGCAGAAAGCGGCTGACGTTTTGCGATTAAGCCAGATCACCGCCCGACGCTAAGCTCTAATCCGTAACAATAGCTAACGGTTGGATGGGCAAGGCAGATTACCTGAAACCTTGGTTAGGTGACGGCACCTCTAGTTTCCTCATACACGCACGGTTTTAGGCAAACAAAGCACAAGTTTGCACAGAAAGCGATTGGTCGACTGCTACTGCTCCTAGCAAAAGGCGGGAAGAAGACTGGGGCGCTATAACGTAAAATTATTCCAACTGTTTTGATTCCAAACGCCTGACGTCAAATTTACGTAACCACCGACGCAAGCATCGGGCGGTGACCCACAGCCTTGTCTGGACAACCCAATCAAACACTCTCCGCGTTTATAGGAGGTCACCTTTGTTCGCTTTCAAAGCCAATAACATTGTCTACACTCAGCGGTTTTTCTTATCTAATTGGCTGACACGAGGCGAGGAGCACGCTCTAGTGGAAAGGGATTCGATGGGGCCGAGCCAGCACAGGGAAAATAGATAACCGCATGCAGAAGGTGGCGCCGGCGTCTCTGATTGGTCCGCTTCGCCTTACTTAGCTTGCGGTGGCTGGTCAAAAATCGCGGCGGCGCGCAACAGAAAGATAAGAATGCCGCTAAAACGAATCCTCAGCAAGGAAGAGTTGACAGAGCGATGTCGTATGTATGCGGAAAGGGCTCGATAACGTTTTACTGCCACGCATAAAGGTTTATCATGTGCAAATAAATACATGCTCACCGGCAGGTGTGAGTAGCGAGGGCCTGAGCGATCGGCGGGCAGCCATCTTCTATACCTTTCGGACGGGGCAGTCTGTGGCTATTCAGAAAGTCTTTTAGTTTTGTTCGGCATATTAATGCATTTTTTCGCGTACACGTCACTTTGACGTGGTGAGTTTTCGCGGTTTTGCGAGGTCGCGTGGCAGACAGGCGAAGTGGGCGTAGCCAGAAAACATTGGACCAATAGCAGATGGCTAATGGTGAAAAGGCGTAGAATCAGGAATGATTATTTTTCTTTTGTGCGGTTTAATCATGCATAATCAGTGTGGTGTACACGTCATATCAGATGAGGAGCTATCGCGGTTTTCGTGACGTTACGTGACAGACAGGCGAAGTGGGAGTGGCCTGGAAATGTTTTGACCAATAGTGGAGGTTGCTTGCAGAAATTGGAATCAAAACAGTTTAGAATCATTTTACGTTATAGCACCCCTGATCTCGCGTTATGTGTTTCCAGGCGTGCATGTAACCGCACAAACGTCGACAATTACGAACTCCTTGTTGAACGAATAATGTACCAGCCGTTCATTCTAATTCTAATAGAGCAACAGCTGTCTGCTCTACGCAAATGATGCATTACAAAAATCCACTTCATTTTCTTAGTAACTGCTAGACTCTCGTTCATTCAGGCTGCGATTCGCTTTCTTCAGATAAGAAGAACCGGCAGGTTTGCAACAAAGATACCTTCTCTTTTACGCACAGTGTAAACAGATAGAGACGGGATATGACTTGTCATTTCGCATGCAGCCGGCCGGCGCACAAGGACCTAGAAGCTACTTTGCCAGTGTCAATTGAGGAATGATTAATCCCTGAATCGATGAAAAATAAATAAACGAACGCTATAACGTAAATCTGCCACCTTCGAGCGCACGCACGCAAACGCACGCAAACTGTCATAAGGCCCGCCACACCTTCTAATCGCCATTCGCGGTGCCTCGAAAATAGAAGGCGGTGCACTAAGCAGGAAGGGCGCGCGAAGGCTGCAGCTCGCTTTGAAGAACGAATACAAAACGCAACGCTGATTGGCGATGGAGTATGCTTCTTTCTAGACGTTAGGGTCACCGGCAGGCGTTGAAGTTCTGCGCCACGCGCGATGTTCAAGGCCACGCGACTGCCCGGCGGCGAAGTAGTCACGGCTTACGCATTCACAAAATATCGAGATACTATAACGAACGCGCAACAACTCTAAAGTTTGTTATCCGAGAAACCCGTAGCGGTTCCACTCGTACCTTCATGGCACATTCAGGATGCAGGGCGGCCCCTCAGCGTTCTTGCCCATAACTCTAAGAAAATGGAATACACCGGAGTTTACCAACCGGCGCCTATATGCCATGGACCCACATATGCAATTACAACTTTTACCGGGTTTTAGCCGACAGGATTCCACAGCTACCTTGGTTCTCCACAAGAAAAAGTAGAAAGTTACCTATCAAGAAAGGGGCCAGGCAAGGAGACACATCTTTTTCTCGAAGTCTCATCATCACATGCGTGACAATCGTTTTTTCCAGCACTTTCATATTGCGAGAAAATTTATTTTGGCATACGCTCGCAAGCCAAGAGAGAGAGAGAAAAAAAAATCACACATAAAATTAAGGCGTCGGTCAGTTAGCTAACAGAATATTGCGCACGTGTTTTTCTTTTTTTTTCTGCTATATGTTTTCAGTCGAGTTGGACAACACCCACCACACGTTTAAATCCCGAAGCTATGCGTATATATAGGACATCTTAAACAAGAATTATTGTCTTTTATCTTGGCCTCAATCTACTACGTTTGCTCTACACAGATAAACACACGCAAGTGCTGCAAAGAGAGAACAGATGCCGGTATAGTACGAATCGTTTCACTCGATTCTTTTCACTCACCACTCCCGACCATTTTATCATGGTGGTAACGTAGGGCGTCGCTCGGGACACTGACGAAGCACGAGAAAAAAAAAATCAGGGGAGAGAGGTGAATTGGTATATATTATCCCGGCCTTGACGTGAATTCACAAATATTTCGTGTTATTGAGCAGCTGCCTTCGTTGCTAGTATATTTGCTATCGTAATTGGAGGGTGCCTGCATTTACGAGCCACTCCAGCTTCCTAAGTGCTCGTGAATACGGGCCAGTGAGACGATTTGACGAAGCTCTTGGTCCGTAAAGACTGAGTTTCCCCAGCGGGTCACCTTCCTGTAAGTTATGCTTGCTATTGTCATTGGTTGCTGGCAGTCCTTAGGAAATCGTCTGGTTTACGAAGTGCTTTGTCACCTTACGGCCAGGGGCCAAGATGATAGAGCTTTTGCCTCGCAAGACGCAAAGGCTTTATGATGCTGGCAAAATTCGTGGCAACCTACAGACCTGTTTTTTCTTGGTCTACTGCATTCGCTAATAATAGGTCCGCTAACACGATGGACTGGTGCCTGATCTTAGAAACCGCTCTAACTTACCACCGCTTTGTGAATAAGGTACACAGCACTTGAAGTGTGTGACAGATGTGACATGCAACAGCGAATAGCAAAATGTGTTGGCAGGAGATCCTGAAGGGATGCTATACTGTGGCGTTACAAAATCGACAAGCGGATAATGCGGTGCGTGGTGGTAACTAGACGTATTTGCCATGGAAAAAAAAAATCGAAAACAAAACGAAACCACCCGGCACAGAAATCGGACCCGAGAACAAGAAATAAAAAGAAAAGCGTACGCAGTGCAACGCGTGACAGTGTCTTTCAGGTGCAATATCCCGCGCCTGGGATTTCTGTGGAACACGGGGTCAACTGTGTACCTCCGTTAGGCAAGACTGATCGTTACAGCGGGGGCGTAGCGCCTCCGCTGACAGTACACAGCGCACGGATGAACCGGGCCAACGGCTCCCAGTGCCGCGCGCTCAGCCGGCCGCGACGACGTGACTCCGGCTCGCCTGTCCGTCCCATTAAACCTCGGAACACGTTAAGTGCGGACACAGCGGAGCCCGGGCTCCAACCTACGGCGCACTTTTCAATCAGCTCGACGTGCTCCGAATGCACGAGATTGGCTGGTGGTGGCCAAGCGGAAAAAAAAAGCAAAAAGCGACAACCAGCATGGGCGAATATCAAAAGCGCCATGCAGTACGGCACCCCGCGACCAGGATTTCGCCGCCAAGCGGGCGAGTGGTGATGTTTGCTCGAACGCAAGAAGATGAGGTGTGCAAGAAGGCACGAGCGCAGGGATGGCCGGGGTTGCGACTCTCGAATTTGCATGATCATTTCGACCCGGCCCGAACGTGGAGCGAATGGCGCGCGCAGAACAGGAGCGCGCACGCTCTGCAGTGCGGCAGGCACGGCTCGGCCTCCCATATCCAAATGGAGCCACTCCGGTAGTCGCTAAGAGCGCGCAAAATAAGACAGCGCTGCAGTGCGCTCGTTCCGCTACTGTTGCCCGACTATACGATCGGCCCGTTTTATCTCTGCGCGTTGTTAGTGCTGGACAAAGTCGTTCGAGGGGTGTATACGCCGGCGGACGGTACAACCGAGAAGGATCCTGTGTGGCGCAGCCCTCCTGCCTCTCTCCCGCATCGCTTCCCCCCTCCAGAAGGTCGTACTCCTACATACTCAGACTACTAACGATGTAGCAGGCGCTGCAATGTCAGCTAGCGCAATATCGCTGAAACAAGCACGTGTAGAGGGCTGCACTGGACAGTGTGCATAGCAGGAACGACACAGAGATACCATGTGGAGGGCGACAGAAAGCGGGGTAAATGAGTGCGTATGTTTAAAAGAATGTGTGTATGCGTTAAAGTAGAAAGCGTAACGATGAAAAAGAAAGGTAAGCTCGAAAGCAAACAAACAAGGCCATAGGCCGACAAACCAGCAGAGAATTAGTGTTCATGAAAAATGTATGCGAACCGGATATTGCACTTTCACGTCCCCCGAGCACCGCGCCAATATACGAACGATGATAAACGTGGAGCGGGATCGTTTCTCGGCCCGGGCTCGGTCAATACCGGCGCCAGATTTACGCTTGCCATCCATCAGAGGCACGCTGGGAAGACACGCGTGTTCTCCGCGAGGAGAGCCCGGAAGGCATTGAGATTGAGGACGGTCGACGATCTCGCTTTCACGCTATGTATATCGCTCGCCTGCGAACGCTCAGATTACGGCCGATACCGGCAAGCAACAGCCCAGCGCTAAGCGAAGGACGCTGTTAACATCTTTCAGGTCACTGCAAAGGGAGTCGCCCAGCAAAATCAGTGAGGCAGTGCATTACAGGATGTCATATGTCCGTGTACTCAGTGTCACTCACATAGGAACGCTCGCGCCGTGTTCAGATAAACAAGTGCCAATCTCGATTAGGTGAGCTATGTTTTGCACCCATTGCGGGAGCAAACTGAGCTAAACCCGGGAAAGCAGAGGAGGAGAAACAACGCAGCTCTTCGTAACGGGTGTGCTTTTACGACAAGAATACATTTCCGTCGCGAACATAAGCTGCATACACTTTACCCGTACCTTCCTGCTTTCCTTTCTCTGTGAACGCGTATCACATTTCCTCTCGTGCTCTCCTCTGAGTATACGTACTACCGCGCTCAGTATGAGCTGCAACACCAAAGCGCGGGGCAAAGCGTTCGCACGTTGTAGCTCATAATGAGCGCGATAGTACATTCGGAAGTTCTGAGAATAACTCTCATGATATAGGCTTGGATTTCTACGCTTGAATACGGGTGCAAACGCAAATTTTGAATTGCGGTTTTTATGGAAGAGACAGCGAAAAGTCCTGCGGCAAGAATAAAGGCTGTGGTTCACCTGCGTAAGGAATATGGAAAAAATAAGCGCGTACAGTAAGGGGAAACAATGAAGGAACGGCGCCCACAGCGCGCGCTATCAGAATGCGCGAATGTGTGCGGACATTGATCGACGTGAAAGTGCACGGAAGAAGCGCGAAGCCTAGCGAGGATATTGCGTATACGTAGTCACGCACTCTGCGGACTGTTCCTCGAATCCAGAATACAAATAAGGTGGCTTTTTTCTTTCTTTTTTACACTTTTCTTGTGTGTTTAGATTCAAAAGGAAAGAACGGATACAAAAAGCTGAGAAAACATAATGGAGCGCGAGGTACGCGATCGAGCCCCCGAGCGTACAGTGACGTACCGTATCTCCCAACAAAACTTTCTCTTGAAACAGGGAAGAGGGGTCGAGGGTTGCGACATAACAGTATAACAGGGAGGTAGCGAGACACAGGGAAAGGAACGCGCAGCAGAAACACCGGAAGATGAAACGAAATGGTAAAGTCCGGAGAATAAGGAAAGAAGCTGGATTACTAAAGAAAAAGGGAAAGCGAGTGAAGCCATTCTAGGGACTCGGCAGGGAAGGGTAAAAAGCGACAGGAGCACCTGAAGAAGAGACGAAACCCCGAAGCGTCGAGACGTTCTTTGTTTGGAGAAGGTTTCCGCGCAGCACCTCTCTCACGGCTCACAATAGCGAGGTGAGGCGAAAGACCTGTAGAATCTCGCGCACATCGCCAAAAACGGGGCTTCTCCATCCTCAACTTCAAAAAAAAGTGATAAAAAAAAGAACGAGTATAAAGACGCAGCGTTTTGTCTCCGCTCTTGCCTCTGCGGCTTGGCTTTTGATTTTTCATCACACAGTGCACCCTTCTCCCTGCTCCGTCGGGGTATTGACAGCCGTGACGAAATCAAACGCAAACGCGTGCGGTTGAGAGAGAAATTTCACCCTGAAATAAAGTGAAGCAACGAATGGAAGAACGCCCCAGGGCGCACCAGCACTCCTAGGCCCCGCTTTTTCGTTTCTCCTTTGAGACGTTTCATGGACGCCCTCCGAAACCCTGCGGCTCCGGCTTCGCGGCACGCCCCTCGCTTCCCTCCCTTCCCCCAGCTTCCCTCTCTTTTAACTTCTTACGTCATGCCTCCCGTCGTTAAAGCACTTGTTTAGACGGAGAGGGTTTATACATTGAAGGAAAGTTGTTTTCTGTATGTATATCTTAGCTAGCAAAAGCCCGAAACGCTGAACCACTATGTAGGCACACATTATATATATATATATATATATATATTTTTTTCACTTTTGTATTACGAACTGGCTGACGAGAAAGGAAAGATAACGGGAAATACTACTGCATTTCTCCATTGGCATTTAGACGTAGCAAGGATGAATGCCGTGTGTGACAGGGCCTTTCCTTCGTTCGGGTTGGGTCTTTTCATCCCTGTAATTCGCACCGTACGCGCTGCAGACAACCTGTCTCTTCGAAAGGGAGAACGATGTCGGCACTATTCTCTCTGCAACGCTTTCCCTTCTTGAAGCTATGCGCAGCACTCTGTCGAACGGCAAAAGCATATCATTCACATGCAGCTAGCCGCCAGAACAAAAGTGACAAACGTTTTAATGAATTGGCTATAGAAGAAAAAGCAACGCGTTGAGGACAAGCAAAAATGAAAAAAAAAAAAAAACTAAGTAGACGCACTTGGCGCTAACATTGACGAACAACTACGCTTCTTGCTCTCATGGATCCCTGACAAGACCGTATACAAACACTAAAGATTTCTCGTTTAAGTTAGGAGCGGCAGATAATCTTAGCTGCGTTGTGCATGTATTCCAGTTGACCGGGATTGAACTAATTTTCGCTACAAGTGCGTCGAAAGGGGCACTATTTTACACGGCGCGGGGTAAGAAAAAGCACACGCCTTACACAACACGACAAAACAGGAGTAGTTATAGCATGCTGGTTCATCTTTGTGTAACGTGAGCCAAGATCGACTGTATATAACTAAAAAAAAAAAAACCTTTGGACTTCAGCAAGTCCGCCGGCTATGAACTCGCAATGTCGCGACAGCAGCAGGCTCACGCTGCGGACACCGACTACTTCTCAGGAACAGGCTCTTTTCTACGCGAAACAGCGAAGACTTTTTCCCACTTGAGTATTTTGCTAGTTGTGACCTGCGAAATACACGCGCAGACGCCGTGAGCCTCACTGTTGGCGCTGCACGGAAAGCTCCGCGCAAATGTCCAATACCTTTCACTGTGGTTAGCGCGTCCGGCTCCCAACTGCACATTGTCGCAGGGGTATGAGCTCCATCTCCAGTGGCGGCGGTGAGAAAAGTTTTGTTTTAAAGCGGAGCATTCATTGCGAACCCTCCCGGTGTGCCGCTTCGTCTCACACGCACGTATGCTCACGACGCACACACACAACTACTGAATTCACGCAAACACCTTGGTTCATCTGGCAATGGTTTGCGGAACCCCAAACAACGCTTGATAGTCAAGTATCTGCAAATTGCTTTGCATTGCTGCTCGCTTGACGAATAACTCACACGCAGGAGAGCACTGCCATCTTTACTATTCTTGTAGGTGCCCTGGCTGCTGGCCTTATGTTATACGGAAATACCCAGTGATAAAACAAATGATGCCTAAATATACCAATTGCAACAAATATAGGCCATCTAGAGCACAGTGCCTTGAATCAAGAAAACCTTTCTATGCTTACTTTTCTAAGGTTTGGGGTTTGTTGCCTGTGCTTGGTCATTTTTTTTTTTCGTCGAGTAAAGTGCAATTTACTAATGCACTACTACCTCCCAGATCGGCCCGCCCTAGTCGGCGTGCCAATCAGGGATGCAGTGTCATAGCAAGAGTGGTCAATTCCGGTGAAAGTATGTTGCGTGGTCACGTGGCTCACATGGGGGGAGGGGGGGGGGGAGTCTCCGCGCCTTGCTGTCTTCACTGGCAGGGAGGTAATCGCTGTGGCGCAAAAGTCTGCGCAGAATATAGTCCGTTGCATGGTATTTCTTTAACCGCTTCGCGAAAGCTTCGCTTCTCAAATTCCAACATGTGGGTTTGATCTGCATTATTTTTTTTTTCTCGCCATATATGGCAAGGGTGAAGCTGAGAATGAGAAGGTGGCCCGACGACGAAAACGGGATGACGTCGACGACGGAACGGACAGGAAGGATACAGCAAACTCGGTTCCAACAAGCTTTGACCTTCTCTAGCAATGTGAAAAAACGAGAGAGACCTAAACGTAACGAAGGCAGGCCATGGGTGAGTGTTAACACACCTGGTAGCAACTCCGAGTATTGGACGCAGAAGGATATATATATCATAAGAAGCCAACAAACAATGAAACCAAGGACAACATAGGGGAAATTACATGATTAAAGAAATGAAAAAAAAAATGGAAATGAAAATGGATGAAAAAACAACTAGCCGCAGGTGGGGAACGATCCCACGTCTTCGCTTTACACGTGCCATGATCTTACCATTGAGCTGCCGTGGCGCCGTTTTCCCATCCACTTTCAGGGTTATTTATGTTTTACAACTAGAACTAACCCGGGAGTGTTAGCCAGCCACTCAGAAACCTAGGTAGCGGATGTGGAACATCCTTTCTGCCGCAGGCGTTACGAGTACGTGATCTTTTTGGGTGAGGGAAACTGGTCAATAAACCCATATATATATATATATATATATATATATATATATATATATATATATAATCGCCAATACATTTAGCGTACTTAACCTAATTTCCGTAACATATAGACGGATAGTATATATCGTGCGTCTCCATAAATGGGCAACTATGGAGGGGCTTCCGCTCAGGTGGAGCAGAGTTCGTGACCTCACACGATGGCCAAATTTACTGGCCCAGTCGGGATCTCTCGTGCATACACTCATGAGTGTGGACAGTATACGCATGCGGATGTAAAAAAAATAATAATGATAAAACAAAAACGAAAAACGAGGAGCTACTAGCGCGAGCGTGTGAAATTGAATCCACAACGGGCAGCCGACGTGACTCGCTTTGAAGCGCAAAGCGCGAGCCTGTATGTGTTAGCCCATTCGCGAGGGCAGCGCGATTCACCCGACCCGCAAGCCTCGAGATGAGAAATCTATCCCGGAAAATCACGCCGACGGCGTGCGCTTTCGCGCATGAGTTATGGCTGCTGGCGCGCGCGTTCATTGGCTGCAACTGGCCAGACACATCGTACGTTGCAGGCGGGGTGCCTGCAATAGTGCAGACACCCCGCTCACAGGCGGAACAATATTGAGAACTTTGAGAGCGTTATAACTGGAAAATGAGAGAAGAAAAAGGAATGGCAGGGAGGTAAACAAGACGTAGGAAAAAATACCTATGCTATACAGCAGGTCTAATCATACCACCAAAATATAATGAGATAGAGAGAAAAGCATTGATATTATTTCGACCCCCTCTCCGGAGCTACAGCATGAACGTTGGGGTGATGGAGAGATGCGGAGGGGAACATGGTTCGAGGGTGCAATGTTGATGGGCTTGGTCCACTTCTGCTGGTATGGTGAGCCCTATAGGGCGTTGATGAGCTCGGAGTCGTGCCAACCAAAGTGGGACAAGACAAGTTTCATTAAAGTGAATACATCACCCGCCGTGGTTGCTCAGTGGCTATGGTGTTAGGGCTGCTGAGCACGAGGTCTCGGGATCGAATCCCGGCCACGGCGGCCGCATTTCTATGGGGGCGAAATGCGAAAACACTCGTGTACTTAGATTTAGGTGCACGCTAAAGAACCCCAGGTGGTCCAAATTTCCGGAGTCCCCCACTACTGCGTGCCTCATAATCAGATCGTGGTTTTGGGACGTAAGACACCATAATTTAATTTAATTTAATTAAGCGAATACATTCTGCAGGAACAATAAGTCTAAGAACAAAAGAGAGAAACAGATAAAGGTATAGTGGACACTTGTTCTCCAGGAATCAAATGAGAAAATTATTCTGGTCGTGAAACTCTGCTTTACTGTTAGTAGGTGATGCGACGAGGAAGCGATTCCTGTGTTTTCCTGAGGCTGTACACGCAAGCCACGGATCAGATCAAAAGAGAAATACCTAAAGCCCCGCATTGCACTTCGACCACTCGCATTATAGAGGGCCGCACCTCCACGGGTATCAGAAACCATGTGGCGACCGCCTACTCGTGAGGTACAGAAATACTTTCGGCCAGGAGGTACATAGTTATAAAGTCCCCTACGGAAGCACAAGCTGGGGCATTCGTTCCGCTTGCGCCCTAAGAATAATTAAAGCATTGGCAGTTTCGCGCTAAGGACGAAGCATGGACAGTGATAGCAAAGTTTAGCGTCGCGCTTGGGCTCCTCGGACGGCGTTCTTAAAGAACTGTATGCGGATGCGACATGTTGGCACAGCGCCGCACACAAGGCAACTTACTGCAATGGGCAGACGGGATAGAAGAGAGCGCGTCTCACTACTCTGACGGGATAGAAGAGAGCGCCCCCATGGCGTCGTTGGAGGGGGCGCACCTCGAAGGTGCACGAAATGAGACCGATGGGAGACCGTTGGCCTTTTTCAGCGCCCGGTGAAATATTGGATAACATAAAATTGACATTTACCGCCCCTTTCAGCTCAGATAAATGTATACTCGCAGAAACTCCGCAGGAACGCTATAGTGTGTTTATAGTGTGGATGCGAACATCGCTGAGGCCAGCAGTGGAAGGCTGAACGTTGGCCAGGCTCCCCCTCTGGGCCAGCTGAGAGGAGCGTTGCACACAGGCCGCGAGTTGTTGGTGGCACGGGGACAGGGACGGCGTGAATGCACCTCGCTCGTCCGTATAATTGCCGTACCAATAAAACATTATTTCCTTTTCCTATAGTACTACATCACCTGTGTTCGTCCGGCTATGGCTAAACGTGATCTTTTCTTACGTGATAGAAAGTACCAGTAAGTGCACTTGTTAATCATTTCATAGCACAAGCAAATTTTTGTGCTGGACAAAGGATTTAACATTGTGCTGCACATAATTAAACTGTCAGCGCACTTGTAAACGAATGCGTCGCGACTCTGCAACGTCTGGTCCCACCGTGAGGGCTATAGTCGCCCATTTGATAATCGTATCAATATATAGCGGCATTATCTCGAGGTGGTTCCAAAATTCCTTTGGACGCTCCGTTAATTGGACGTATCTTGACCATGGCGTTCTTTTTAATTTTTTTACTTAGTGTTTGCACTGGTTCGTGAAGCCTGTTGTCTGAAACCTCTCATGTGTCATATGTGACTCCGAGGCGTGTAGTCACGCAAACGTTGCTCGTGATATAACAAATTATACTTAATAGGCAGTTTTACCTTCGACGTTCCCAAAGTTAGGGGCCACAAACCCCCCACGCTCACAGAAGAACGCGAAAAGGTGCGCAAGAGAACCTCAAAGTTGTACAAAAGAAGCGAAAGCACGGTGTGGCGCTTTGGGTCCTCAAAGCTCCCTTTTTGTACCCACAGCCATTTTGCGTCCGCAAAATCAAAATCTAAAATTCCCTAATGCTTGTACTAGTTTGTACCTTCTTCTTTGAAGCCTCTTGCATGTCACGTATTTAATAACGCCAGAAAACAAAAAAGATTGATAAAGGAAGAAAGGCGAAAAGAAAAAGAAAATGAACGTGAAGATATATGCATCAAAATCTCGGCGGCAACAGCCATCATTCGCCGCATGCGCGCTAGACGGTGCCACAATACCGTCCTGTCACAAGCACAGAGACTTCACCAAGGAGCTTAGTGCGCTTAGTGCATGCGCCTTGCTAGCACCGTGCAGCTTAAGCGGGGTGTGATAAGCAAAATCACGTATGTACACGTCCGTCGGCCTCCGTGTGTCAGACAGACCTGAGGTTGCAATCGCAGATTTTTTCGGAAACAATTTTACGCGAAAATCATTTTGTGTGCGTGCGTGTGCGTGTCTTACTGACATGAACGCAATAATCTGCAATAACCTAACCCAACCAAACCTTGGTGTGTGCCAGCAGGTGTGTACCGATCTTCAATGAACAGCTTTGACGTTAACTTGGACAAATAGGTATGTGCGACTGGGATAACCAGAGGATATTGACACGACGGCGGCGGCGGTGGACGCCACAGCCGAATTCACAAAACTTGTGAATACGTGTTCTGTGGGTGGTCCTGTATTCACAGAAATTCCCTTCCATGAGTGTCGCCCGTGAAGAAGTAATCTTAGTTTTGTGAATCCCAGCCCTCATCCACAAACTCCTAATACTTTTGATGTAGAACGCGGCACGAGAATGTTTATGCATGGACGAATCACGCAACCGCATAAAGGCTATTCGTGTGTAAAAACAACATCCGTACAATAAAGTATGACTTGTAACGAGCCACTTCAATATCTGGTATGAAAGATCAGTTACACATGAGGTAAACAAGCATAATATGCTGCAGTTTGCTGCTAGAGGACATCACATGCAGTGATATTCTTTGCATATTTTTTTAAGGTAACAAAAGAAGACATAATAATTATAAGGAAGAGGATAACATATGCGTCCTTCTTTTTACAAATCACTGGGTAAAAAAACATTTGTTTGGCCTGTCCCTTCTAACGTTTCCGACTTATTCTCCGCCTGACATGGTTGTTTGCTACTTACTGCCTGTAGATGAAAAATGTATTTTTAAAATGCGGCAAAGTAAATGACAAATGCGAGCGGAAAATAATGGAGGTCTGTTCACGTCGGCGAGTTGTTCCTAGCAGCCAACCCCTCTGCGACCGTTTTGCACTCGATCATGCTCAAGAATTATTAGTGGTTGCTTCCCCTCACAAGTAGTAATTGAGCAACAAAGCCAGATTTACAGGGACAAAAAAGGCGGATTTTAGGTTTGTCGGGGGTTGACAAAGATGTGGGCGTTTATGAGGGCTCACAATAACTCAGGCAGTGCTGGTTTCCTTTATTAAATAAAATGAAAAGTAGATGTCAGGAACTGGCGTGTCGTTTCAGCTTATGGTAGGTGCTTTGTACACAGGCGCGATTTTTCTTTGCAGCCGCTGTCGCTGTCTGCGTCCAAGCTACCGTTCCGGGTACATGTCCATAGTTCGCTAGCAGGAAGCTGCAATTTATATATTGCCAGGCGCACTGGAGCACAAAGATGCATTTGAACATACTGTACGAACATGATGACCAAGTTAGTCCTTAAAATAAGTACCCCCCCCCTCCCACACAAACACTTTCAAACACACATACAAAATAACTTGCACAGTTCTGGGGTCCTTTTCAAATTTCGGCTTAAGTATGCTCCACCTAGGTCCACGAAATGTTTCCTTAATTTAGCCCTACTTGCTTCGGTCGATTTAGCGTTATTCCTAGCAGACATTCAAAGTAATAAAAATACGCGGCGAAGAGACAGACATAGAAAACGAAGTGAACGATGGGCTGCCTTCCCGAACAGCCAGGCTTTCTGCTGTACCTCCACCCTTTACGTCGTGAGAGCACGCGTACGAAGCCAATAAAGGGGCGCAAAGCGGAGAACAGAAACCATTAATGATGCCTCTGGCAGTCTATTGACGTCAGCACAATATCACTGCGTCTCCGTAAAGCGGGAAGAAGGTGCTGGAAGAAACGATTCAAGCGATTTCAGCTCCAGCCACATTTCTTTCCCTAACGAAGAAAAAAATATACGGGAAATGCAGAACAGCCTTTCACAGCTTTACCGGTACTCAACAGTGAGTTGAGTACCGAACCGCAATAGCGGGTCTACAATATTTTCCGGCATCAGCAGTATTGCTCGCATCTACGATCACAGCTCGTCGCATCGTTATACTTTCGTCTTGCTTTCTGAATTGTTAAGCTAAAACCAAATCTCGTGAATATCCCTGTTTTGACTTTGATGTGTTTTCTTACGCTTACTGGTTCCAAATTTCGTCGTTATTTTCAGATAAATACATTTTGACCTTTTAGGGCATCGTTATGCTTGGCAAATTTAATGCAGAGAATCCTGGCGGGGGTCTTTCACACGGCTTAACAGAATTTTTGTTTTATATTATGAAGGGAGAAATCATTGTTTCACAATTTTACGGAATCAGCTACGCATTAAGGCGTCGAATCAGTTTTCGGGGTTGAACAACTACAGCGCACCGATTAAATGCCTAAGCCACTGTGCCTATTCCATCTATGGGTTAATTCTCATTCAGCGTTTAAGCAAGCTGATTTGGCATCTAGCTTTCACGTTTCTTTTCCGCATAAGAACACTGAACTGGTTTGTGAGTGTCAGCAAACATTCGCTACGATTAATGCGTCTTTATTATTGTTTTTTTTTTCACCTATCTTTCCTTTTCTCAGTGTAGGGTAACCGACCGGGCACGTCCTTGGATAACCTCCCGGCCTTTCTTTATTCTTCTTCTCTCTTTCTCTCTGTCCGTGTAGAGCACAAAACAATCTGACGCTACCTTCCTCCACATTTTTTCTTTCTTTTTTCTTTCTTATGCAGCATCAACTTTATTCTCTCCAGCTACGAGCCCCTAATCGTGCAATCAGACTGGCTGGCGTATTCTTTGAAGCGAAAGTTGGGAGGCCAAACCAGTTATTCCGGAATGAGATAGAACCTCGCATAACAAGCACAATTACGGGCATTCTAGTCCGTTTCGACGCAAGCTATATTTCATATCCATATTTTTTTCGTTTATTCTGGGTTAAAAGCCCGCAGGTATTACATGAAGAGGGGGGCGAAGGGAGGTGTACACAGCACTACTAGAATGTGAACGATATGCAACATTACACTAGTATATAAAACGCTGGAATACATAAATATACAACTGCAACAACTATAATATAAAAGGAAAGATGAATACGCAGCCACTACAAATGCACGTCTGACGAAACAGTTTCCCGTACACTCAACAAATTTCCGTCAGAAAGGGCTCACCGGAAATTGCATCTACCAATGTTCATGAAAGAATACGGCTCAGGAACAGTCACTCGGAGACGCTTCGTTGGCCATTTTCGCTTCATTTCTCCGAAGCATCTCTTACGGGTTTCTTCGTACACCGTGTTCGTTTCGGGCACGATGGTTCACTGAGATAAAAACCACGCGACGTTGCATGACCAGCGAATGGCAACAAACAGGGAGAGAAAAAAAAGAGGAAGCCAAAAAAGAAAGCTAACGCAAGAAAACAGAGCTTATCTACCGCAGGTCCCGTATGAGCTCCTTCGAAAGGGTAGCAGCGAAACGAATCCAACGGATTAAGCGTAACTACGGCCACTGTGGGGGCGTCGGTAGACAGCGGCAACGAAAAGACTCAAACACATCCCGTACTCTGCAGGTTGCGCAGAGTGCCAAGAGCAGGACCGGCTTGAGTTTCTAAGCTACTCGAGGGTGGCTACGTTGACTCACGGATCGCAATGCGGAGACATACTGTGCAATCAACACACGCAGGCGCCACGTCTAGTCGAAGAGTCAAAATGGGATGTAATGTTCCGTTGGTCGTTGTGCTGTCCATTGCGTCCCGAAGAGGTTCAGCATTTTGTTCCTCTTGGCAGGTTAAATTAGAGATGTGCTCTTCATTTAACTCGAATGGTGGCTGGCGTGTGTAGGTGAGAAGAGTGCTTGGAATTAGCGATTATGCAGGAAGGCACTTTACCGATAATTGAGGCAACGCGCCAGCATGCACACAGCACACGCACACGTGTGTGTGACCAACACGGTCCGCGAATGCATGCTGTTGCGCTGTCATATATATAAATCAGAAGCACAACTTCGCGGTTATCTTAGGTTTATTTACCCAACAGTTTCGGTCGGTGTACCAACCTTTCTATATATATATATATATATATATATATATATATATATATATATATATATATATACCGCAGCGATGGCCTAGCGGTAGAGCATCCGCCTCGTATGCGGTAGGTACCGAGTGCAAATCCTGGTGCCGCCGGGAACCCACCTGTTTTTATAATGGGTAGAGATGTCCCCTGGCCTGGTGCTCGGCTGTCGTTGGGGTTCACATCTCTGAAGAGGGCCCAATAGAGATTTCAGGACTTGTCTCTGGGCGCCTCTTGTCCAACCACAGACGGCCTTGTGGACGAGCATCCGCCGCGGCTGTCGGAGGCAAGTGCTGCCGCCGGGTACCTACCGGTAAAATAGGTACAAGCGCGCTCCCGGCCTGGTGCTCGGCCATTATGGGACCTCAACGCTTGGAAAGGGGTGTTTGACCTCAACCCGAAGGTGCCCCCACCTCAATAGGTACTTGGGGCGCCGCATGGGAAATGACCGCCATGGAAGCGGCACAGACATGACTTTTTTTCCGTGCTCACGGAGGTTTCGACGGGAATTCAGGGCGCAGGCTCCTTTCCCAAGCGTATCACCCCTGAAGGAAGCCGAACGCCAGGCCGGGGTACGCTTGTACGTATTTGAACCAGTGGGTGCCCGGCGGCGGTGGGAACCAAACCCACAACCTCCTGCAGCCGAGGCGGGCGCTCTACCACTAGGCCACGGCAGTGTGTGAGAGGTACTGTGATCGGACAGACTTGTTTATCGCACTGTGTAATGAAGGTTCGTATTACGCCGCCCTGCTACGTCACCGATGTGTTGCAGTGCGAGCGCTTCACAATTCCACATGCGAAATCAGGTAAATTGAACACCTAATCTGACGCGAGTTGTTTTGGTCTACATGAACCATATTAAAATGTAAAAAGCCGTAATGAGACTTTTACGTCGATTATTTTCGTGTTTAGCATGTAAAATGAAGTAAATACTGTAATTCGTTTAATTTGGGAATTAATTGCATTGATTTCTTTTAGAACTGATGTCCGCCTGAGCAAATAATTCATCTGTAAGACGTAATTCGAGTAAGTATTCTTGTTTTTTTTTTAAGTGTTCGAAGTAAAAAGAATAAACTATATGAAATGCACAACCTAGGAAGTAAATCATCAAAGCTTTTTGCGCGTGAAAAGCGGTTGTACTTGGCTGACCATCTTCGTTAATAATGTGATCTTCATAACGCTTGGCCGGCTACTATTCTGACGAGCTTTACGATCCTTTGTGATTAGCCATGCTGACTTCGCTGATAATGGTGGTCATTGCCACGGTTAGCCGCACGCTTTGTAATTTTTAACTGTAGCGCAGAAAGGAAGAACACAAGCTACAGTTGAACAAAGTGAGCCTTTGCCAGCTGACTGAATTTTCTCTTTTGCTGAAGAAATAAAATGCTTTACGAATGCAATTCCTGGGTTCTTTGTGCCTGAAGTTCATTTTCAGTCGCACATTTTTTTCTTATCTTACTAGGCCCAAGAAGCCTTAATCTAGGGATGTATTCGCAATTGACTTGCACTTGCTGTGCACAAGGCCAGGGCTGACATTATCGAATGTTCTAGAGAGCGCATAACCTCACACGACCTTGGTAAAAATAACTTCAAACGTCATTAAGTACCGTCCATGATTGACTATCGCCGCGACAGTCGTGTGGTTTACGCCAACAAATAGAATAAGTTGCACGCGCTCGAACTTACGCTGGACAAATGAGGGACCATTCTTATGCAATAAAAAAACTGAGAACACGCAAGACACGGACCTACCTTTCAGTTGGCTGTACGACATCTCGAGCGGTGAATGTGCATGCACTCCTGACCTCGGTATTGAGGCAAGCAAGAATAGGAGCGGTCTGAACATAATGTAATGGTATGTGATAGTGAGACGCACGATTCTACTGTAGTTATAACGCGTACTATTCTGGAAACCTGCTAAAGTGTTGGTTGGGCCAATGTCATATGGCTACACGTCCGATAGGGCATGCATAATGCGTCACATTTATCGAAGGTGAGCGCCGATCTTTCGTTATTGCTTCAGTAAGTTTCTCTCCGCCAACCAACACACGAAATAAATTGCCAGTCCTTGCACTCTGGCACGATCTGCACAGAAGCACTTCTTAAGTTGTGGAGCTTTGGTAGCGCACCGAATTGCAATAAAACGAAGTCCAAGTATTGCTATTGCTTTTTGTTCAGAGGAGAGGTAAAGTATAAGAGAATGGGCAAGAGTCTTAAGCCGGTTACCGCAAGACATGAAAGTACTATATAAAGGGAAAGGAATGACTTCACGCAAAAAAGAAGAGATAAAAGTAATGATCTCATGATAGCATTGCCCCCCAACAGGGCTTTTCACGGACGCTGGTCGTCTTACCCTAAATTCGGCTGTCTTTTTCTTTTATTTTTTCATTTACTTTGTTAGCGACCGCGCACGCTACGGTCTAAGAAACTTTCAAGCACCCGAATGCGCTTTCCCAGGTCGCTCGAATTTTCTCCTTCGATCGCACGCCTCTCGTGGTCTTCCGCCCGCGCGCAACTGCGAAGCGCCGCAGAAATCGACGCTTCTCCACGAAGCATCGAGCCCACAGTATCTTCCAATTTAACCTTTCCTGCCGTCCTACACGAACCAAAATATGCCCGAGAAACGTCACCAAGACGCTCTCGCGGCCCCCATCTCCTCCTCTCCTTCCCCTCGCCATCTTTTACTTTTTCGTCCCTCCATTCTCACGCAGCGTCTTTCGGTTCTGCTTCGCTAACATCTGTGCGAAAAAAAAAGAAAAAAAAACTTTGCCCTCCCTCTTCTCATCCCCCCCCCCCCCTTTTTCTTCTGCTCCTTTCCACTCATGCTCATCCAAACGTCAAGAGCAGGCGCACTCTTAATACCTTTCTTATTGTGCATGTGATTTCATCTTTTTTCTTTCTATTCGGCACTTCTGCGCCCGCACCACTGTGGTATCGATCGTTCCTGGGATGCTCCTTGAACACGTATCGCGCGCGTTGTTTGGTTCCTACTTCCACCAGAGCGCTCAGAGTGGCGACCGTTCGTGTCCCTAACGAAGTGTTTCTTGGCAAGATAGAATCCCCGCCTTGCCGTGGCCACTGCCATACGAGGAGGACACGCACGTTCTGGCGCAAAATGGCTGAGCGGACCCGTAGCCACTGGGAGAAGAAAGAGGCGGACAAAATAAAAAGAAAGAAAATAATAAACGTGCGTGGGCACCTTCGTGGCAGTAAACCGTTCTTGCAGCTGGTGCGCCGAAACAAAGCGAGAAAAGCATCACAGACTCCCCTTCACCAACTCAAAAAGAAGGAGAAGAAAGAAAGAAAATGAGGAAGAAAACTAGAAAAGAAAAGGCAAAACATACCGTGAGGACAAACGAGCTCTCTCCGGTGGCCTTTCTCGGTCTCTCGGTGGAGGCAGTGATCGCGCGTGTCTCACCTGCAGTAACCCATCTTCTTTTCGCTTTTGCATTTCCTTCGGTGATGCGCTGGGTTGGCTTACGTCACCAAAAATAAACAGGCCCTTAAACTATGCAGGAAAGTTGGCTCTACTTAAGCAGGTTAAGCCCTTTTGTAATAAGTACGGCCGAAGCGAAGTTGCGAAACCAAGTGCACTAAATCAACCCATTGTAGTAATCTCCGGAAAGAAGAAAACAAACAGTAAGGGGTGCCATTTTGTGGGGAAAGTACTGAAGCTTTTTGGGATGTGGCAGAATAGTTATGCTTAGCGCAATGTAGAGGGGGGGGGGGGGGGGAAGGGGGTTGGGGATGGAGACCAATATATTTCCCAATTAGGACATTTGGTGGTGTTAGCGACACTGCGAGGTTGGGGATGGAGAGCAATATATTTCCCAATTAGGACATTTGGTGGTGTTAGCGACACTGCGAGCTTCGCCATTCGTGGTCGTCGATGGTAATGCTGGGCCCTTAAAACGTGGCACACACCTTGTCGAGACTCGGGATTCCGGACTCAGCCGTGGTCCTCAAGGAAGACATCGAGATCATGAACACCCAAGGTTTAATCTTTCTCCAGCGAAGCCAAATTTTATATACAAAGAACGACTGACCACACAGCGAGAACTGCGGAAAAATGCACAAGAAAGAAAGATCGAGTTGGCACACATTACCTCACGAAAAAAACATTTTTTTTTTTTGCTATGCTGGTTTTTTAATGAATGACCCGTTTCATCACTTGAGCTGGAATATCCGAAGAGGCAAACATCTCTTGCACTACAAATTACAATGAGCAATTATCTGCTGAAGGGAAGTCGCGGTCCCCATGCCACGGCCTATACAGGCCTCAGCCATGGATGATGATGATGATGAGATTATGGAGATGATGATCCTTCAAAACATCGCACGTACCCACTATGATGAATGGCCAAATAATCGGCTCATTGTGTGCACAGATAACTTCAGGAACAATTTCTGGCGCGTTCTTTGTTTCTCAGGATGCCACAGAGGTCCTCCTCTTGCGGCTTCTGGCGTTTACCTTCCACGCCGTTTACCAAATTCTGATAAATTAACATAACTAATTGCTTCAGGCACATGTTGCATTTGCATAATTGAAGACGCCGTGTACGAAGCTCACGTTGATGTTCCAGATTTCTTAAAGGGTGCCTAAAAATAAATACTAAGTCAGTTTACATTTGTTAAAGTATTATTTCAGAACTCCACTTGTGTTGATTTTGTGGTAAGATGTTGATTACTCAAAGAAAGAAAATGAAAGCCTAGCCTTGTCTTTATGAATTTAGAAGCAAAACAGAAGCGCCGGTATGTCACTGCGACGTTATGGATTTCAAAATATTTGCTTGTGCTTCGGCTGCTGTAGCGCAGTAAAAGTTCTAGAAACTTGCTTAGTTCAGTCTTTCGACCGTTGAGAATAACATGCAGTTTATTTTTGCCGATAAAACTTAACTAGGCTGGTGCAGACCATCGTCCCCATGAGTATTTCGTTTTTGTGTCTTTTCTGGTTTATAAAGCCTCCTCCCAACGTTAAAAGTAGATTTTATTTTATTTTTAGTACTGTGGAGAGGTAACTTACTAAAAGAGCGCAACAGATATTTTTGTCTTAAGTGTTTTTTTTAAAGAGAAACGTGTTCAGAAGTATTGATCCTCGATTGCATTTTCCACGTCGAAGGCCATGCATCAATTTCCCGAGCAGCCTACCTTGCGCACTACTTAGCAAGACTACCTGATAGACCAGTGTATCCCGTGTCACATTTCGCAGAAGGATACTCTGAAAGTGGCGGCAGGCTGAGGATGTCTATTAAATGAACATGCCATGAGTCCTTACTGACTTCAGTTTCACAACTGCATTACGTCACGTAAAGTAATAAATTCACAAAGCTCCTTGCTCATAAATGCTGTTTGCCATTGGTCATCCTCGTTCAGTAATAACAAGTCCAACATGACAATTGGCTGGCATCTGCTCTTACGAAAAATTCCAGCTTAAGAACCTCTTTGTGAAATTCGGGCCTATATATTTAAGCTTGATGTACTTCTGCTCGCCATTCTGAGCGGTCAGTGGAAGAGCAATCCAGAATCTAAGCAAAGCCGTACAGAATCATACAGAAAGTGCCTTAGAACACGAGGAAAGTCAAATGGAATACAATGGCGATGCGTTAGCAGCCAATAACAGCTGAAGAACGCTTTAAAAGAGAACACTTCTGCTCCCTTGCAGCAGTAAGTTTCAAAAACCGACCACACCACTAAGAGAGTCTTTTTTTTTTTTTTTTTTTTGGGGGGGGGGGGGGGGTCGAATCCGCTTGTTCTCGTTGCTCCATTCTCCAGTTGAGTGCTCGTGCGCGAATAAAGCTGCGTAGACCGTTCGTAACAACACTATTCGGACCAAGAGTGCGATGCTGCAATACTCAATCAGGTTTCCCAACTTTCTTTCACCTCGGACCTGCATGCAAACCGGTCACGAACAGCGACACAGGAAGCTCCTTAAAAAGGCGATATCTTTTTTTTCTGCTTTGTAAATCGCATAGTGGTTTACGTTACTTATCCTCGAAGTGGGATGTGGGAACTTAGAACAAATGTCGGTTTCTCGATACATAAAAAAGTTGAAGACTAGAGTGCTCGCATCGACCGAACCGCGGCTGAAATGTATTCACGGAAATGTATTCATGGTGGGTTTCTTCCTGTGACCCAACGCAAACAAGCTGTGTGGAAACCAACACGCCTGGGAATCGTAGGGCGAAAAATAAACGCATTTTTTTTTCTTTTTCGGCGTATCGCAGCAGTTCCTTGGTACCCTTTTTAGCCTCGTTGGCTCAGCGAGTCATAAAATTGGCCGTCTTTTGCAACTCATAGTTGGCTCTACAGTGTATCAAGTCGTTCGTCCGACACAATACGGACTATCTGTTGACGACGGAAAGGGTGAAACTTCACCACCGCGTGAAAGAGACTTCTTTTGAATGGTTGACCAGCCGTGACGGGACTACTGGAAATTATGCGCAGTCAAGCTTCACAAGAAGGGGACCACTGCGTCCTGATTCCACTCTCAGGAACACACACTGCGAGACAGCTTCGTCGTCAAACACATACGCCCTCGTTAGCCGGGTGGAATACCGCACATGTAGGGCGTATTAGGCTACACGAACTTAATAACTCTTCGCTACTACTCGGATCTCCACCCGAACTGCACTGACGCACAGCATCTCTTCTGTGTCGGCTTATTCAGCGCTAATTGGAATGGCTGACACTGATGCATCTGATGCCTGCAGCTGTTAATAGAACGTCAACCACTTAATGTGCCACTCTCTGCGATTCGATATACAGAGACAATCGGTGTCCAATGCATTGCGGCGACTAGACGACCGTCCACTGTCTGTGCAGACGCTTATGGACGGATAATCGGCCCAATTGAGGCAGTGAAATCACTTTTGGTGCTTTTTCAGAGTGACTGGCCACTGCGAAAGCCTTTGACTGCATGCGTGGTGCAGTCCGCGCACGTTCACGCATTCTCCGCGTCTCCACCCCCTCTCTCTGTTTGATATTCTACTTTTTCCTTACCGCAGCGCAGTGCATGTAGCCAGCCAGACCATTTTCTGATTGACACCTCTGCCTTCTCTCTCACTCTCTAGTTGGCTCAGGTTGGCTCCTTTGTCAAACGCCCGAAGGGCAGAGAGCAGAGACAAGCCCCGGTGTGGCACTTCTTGTGCGTGCCCGGTATTCGCCAAAGGCTACAGAGATTCATAGCATCGTCGCAGACCTGACGTACGTACATGTTTTTTTTTTGTTTTTTTTGTGAAGTGTTGTGCGTTCGTGAGCGCAATGCACATCTATATACGGCGGGTAGGAGTGTATCTTGCAAGCAAGACAAGACTTCCGAATCAGCCAGAATAGAGGGGATTTCACTGCGTCGCAATCTCGGGTACCACAGGGAAGTAAGCTGTACATGTCGAATACGCGCACTCGGATGGCGTACGCAGTTTGATGCAGCGTCCAATTAGACGCTTACTCATTCAAATCGTGCAGCGTTGAACAAGTCTGAGCAGCCGCATGAGCTAATGAGGGAGGTATAACGAATTTGCAGATCTCTTTACTCGCAACAACAGGTACGTGTTTACCCACCGCTTTGGCCGTGGTGTCGTAGGTTATAGTAAACGATCAGTCTAAGTGCGTTGGCGAAAAAGCGAGCCCTTGTTAAAGGCAGCCACATGGATGGGACGTACTTCCGACATATTTCCAATGCGTTGTCAGCACGACTGTTTTATGCCGCCGCTATTGCAGGTTGTAGTTACGGGTGAACTGCGCTCTATGCACGCATAACTTAAATGGCAACCCTGGCGATTATTTTAGGTATACAGGGCCGCTATTTTGTAGCGATGCCTTTAAAGTAATAATGCCTTTTCGCGCTTATCGCGCTTTGTCAGTGGTCAGAGCGACGGTCCGCTCGCGTTATCAACGTTGATATCGTGAGCGGACCGTCGCTCTGACCACTGACAAAGCGCGATAAGCGGGAAAAGGCATTATTACTTTAAAGGCATCGCTACAAAATACCGGCCCACGTCTACTGATCTCAATGGAAATCGTATCGTACTCTCTGCTGGGCACTATGGTCATATGAGCTAAGCAGGTAGACATATTTGTGCGCTTTCTTCATAAATAAATTTTAAAGATTGGAATGCTTTCGTTATAACGATCCGTGTCCCCAAACCCTTGGCTTGTCACTCATAACGTGAGCATGACAGTAGCAAAGCTAGTGCCGGCATTCAGGGCTCTGGATTCCGTGAGTGACTGTATTCAACTTATGTGCTATAGTGTAAAGGTTTCGACAGCTACGTTGTTAGGATTGTTGAATGTGAACGTCATACGTGTTTACGATAATAACAGTATGAGGAAGCTACTATGAGCTACTGTTCGCTTCTATTTATTTTTATTGTAAAAAGCAACATCCCCCACCCCACCCATCCCTCATCTGCGTTAGTCGCGGTAAGTGAACCAAAGCGCACGTGTAGTTTCCTATATGACTTGGGCTCTTGAGTAGCCAAAATGAATCACCAGTGCATTAGAAGAAAATTGAGGAACACGTTTCAGTGTCACTGTAAAGGCGTGCGATTTGAAAGCTGACTAAGTAGCCAGCTAATTGCACTGAATTATTCGCAAGGATCACTTTGTCATATTTTTTTATTTATTTATTTTTTTTTTTTTTGGGGGGGGGGGGGGGGGCGGCTGGCGTCGTATTGCACGCACGAGAGCGATAGCAGGGCCGCGATTTTGTAGCGAGGCATTATGACTTATTCCACTCTAGTCTTATCATCCACCGCTCACGGCCGGCTGATCCCGTTGATAACGCGAGCGGACCGTCGCTCCGACCACTGACAAAGCGCGATAAGCGCGAAAAGGCATTATTACATAAAAGGCATCGCTACAAAATACCGGCCCAGTACTCTGTCGCAATTGGGAGGCTTGCGCCGCACTATTCCTACTCAGTAAAAGCAGTCACGCTCATGAGTGGCACTAACTCCCGCTTCCTGCAGTCAGCGCACTAACCGCACGAACGCTCTGTGCGTGCGATAGCGCTTGTGCACCCCCTAACACGCGCAAAGAAACACCAACAACGGACGAGCGTACAAAACGCGCAGTCCGGCGAACAAACCGGTAAAAAAATAATATAAAAAAGCAAGAGTGCTAGCGGTCCTCTGCTCCACCACTGGACGATGCGTGGTGCCGTCTGCAGATGCGGTGTTATTTCGCTTCTCAGCATTCGCGATACGAATCGTCTTCCTCGAGGCGGCGGCGCCGACGCACTCGGTAGAAAAGCGACGTTGGGTCTTTTTTCGCGGGCCTCTTACCAGATTACCCCGGATGCAAGCTCCCGGGAGCTGTCTGTCTGCGTAGCACCTCTCCCGCGTGCTAAACGCGAAATCACCTCCTCTACCACCTCATCTTCTTCTTCATCTGCCACGGGGCCACCAGGCAACTGGCGGAGCCTCACTTCGCCTCCGCGGGGCCACGCGCGGAATATATAAGAGTGAACGGCCATGCGCTCTCGAAGTGGGTTTTTTTTTTTTCTCAAGAATAAATAAGCAATAAGGGCGTTGCCAAGTGAAGTAGAGACGAAAGAAAAAAGAAAAGAAAACGTCTGGGCCAGAAAGTACCATATTGACGCACTCTTTCAAGGCGCTTAGAAAATGTCTGGTTTGATGGAAGCGCAACGAAACATGCCTATAGCTCAAAACTGCAGATCGTTCTTGGGCCGCGGCGAAACAGTGCTTGCACAATGAGCGCAACGAAAGTGCTTCTAAATTATTATTTTTTTAGAACTACGGCTCTTACTGAAACTTTATGAGCAAATTGAGTGTGTGCGCAAGTTTGTGGATGCATATGTGCCGTTTGTGTGTTTGTCTGATCACTAGGTACGTCATATCTTTCACCTCACACCTGCAGCAGCAAGCCAGGCCGTCAGCCAGGCAAACAACTCCGGCTTTCATTACAGACAGCCATATAGCCATCTCTCTCTCTCTCTCTTTGTGGCTTGGTGCAAGCGCAACGACAAATATACACTTACAGGGCATACATATGACCTCGATAAACGCACAAATGGACGCCAACGAGCTGGTATAGAGCCAAATTGAGACGCGAGGCACCACTTTCGAAGCACACCATCCCGAATGGCACAAGATGCCTTTTTGTGGGCCTCGTTGACGAGCAGCATTCAAGCTGCGTCCAGCGGCGGAATCGATGTAAGAGAAAAATGGGGCTCGTTTGAAAGAGTGACGAATGTGCGATTGATCTCGCTGGAGATAGCAGCTCCGGGAAAACGTCGCCTTAGGAGGAAGCTTCAGCTTAGGGCGGAGTCTTATCCGAGCGGGAAAGAAGCCCGCGAATACGCGCAAAATGCGTCTATATATACACGTAAATGCGCGCAAATGCGTGTTTCGCACTCGGAAAAACACCTTTATGTAGCCCGTATTGAGCAACAGAAAGCTGTATCGGGAGTTTTTCATGTTGCTCTACAATTTTCTCATTGACACTTTGCCTCTAATTATAATATTTGAGAAGTTGAATAGTTAATTAAGACTCATTATGTAATTAGGCGGAATGCAAAAAAAAAAAAACTATCTGAGTATCTCCAAGCGCCGGTAAACAACATTACCTTGGTTCTGTACAGCTACGTGGTATTTGCATATTTTATAATCTTGGTGCATGATAGTTGAGACACCGTGTACCCGCTAGCGGTATCATTGTGACCGTTGGATATCATCCGACAGTCAGCTGCTAACTAAGCGCTTTAGTGGCTGGTGATGGGCAGAAAGATAGGAAAGTATGTACCGCATTCGTCGAGCAAGGTCTCGCTAATCTGTTAATTATTTGCAGAGTGCTTCAGTTCTATGCATGCTCCCATAACTCTGAGGAGTCGTTGCGCAAGGCGATCGATAATGCGAAAGATACAGATAGAGAAAAGAAGGCACGGAGGACAAACCGTAAATTATCCCGTTTGGCTATCTATACAGCCGGGGAGGAGGCCACAGAAACATTAGAAGGAAATGAGTCAGTGCGCACACACTGCACAAACGAACGTTCTCTAGCGCAGCAAAAGGCAGTTGTAGAGTCGATGGTGTCTTGAAGGAGCGCAGTATAGCACTCTATATGAGACCAAGCAGTAACAATGCTAATCGCACGTTAGGTTTCTTACGCCGCAACTTTGCAAGAGCACCATCTTCTCTTAAATTAACATTTTACAAAACACTTGTAAGGTCTAAGACTGAATGTGTAGGCGTTTTGTGGGATCCCAGTAAAGAATTTCTTAATAACGAATTAGAATCAGTACAAAACCGTTGTGCGCGTTTCATTCTGTCAAATTATTCCCGCTTTTCAAATGCATTGTCGATGAAACACATTTTGAAACTTCCTAACCTTTCTCTCCGCAGAAAAGTGTTTCGTTTATCCTTATTTCATAAGACTTTTCAAAATCCACATCTGAAAAATGAGCTTCTTAATGAGCCACCTTATTTGCCTTGTCGTACTAATCACCGTCATAAAGTTGAAATCCCTTTTTGTCACACTAACTTATTTTCCGATTCATTCTTCCCAAAGACATCGAAGGAATGGAACCACCTGCCCACCTCCGTCATCACCATTCTAAGTGTTTCTGCATTTAAATCCGCTGAGGACAATTATTACTGTATACACTAACCGCTAACAATCCCAAAAATTATGTATTTTTTCCTACTCCCTTCTGTAACGCCTTCGGGCATTGAAGATAATGAAATAAATAAATAAATGTAGCCTTATCCATACACAAGTTACTCCGACAGAGTCGCAGTGCCTTTTCTTCTAATGGCGGCCTGTCTCCTATGCGGCTGAGACTAGCGCAGAGGGAAACTTGCTGGCCGTCACACAAAAGTTCGCGGCAGAGAGGGTGCTTTATATTTTTGTAGCATTTTGTAGCCAGTTAATGAGGAATGCATACGCTGTTCTTTTTTGTTCTTTTCTTTTGTGTGTGTGTGTGTGCGTGTGCGTGTGTGTGTGTGTGTGTGTGTGTGTGTGTGTGTGTGTGTGTGTGTGTGTGTGTGTGTGTGTGTGTGTGTGTGTGTGTGTGTGTGTGTGTGTGTGTGTGTGTGTGTGTAAATGCGATTACCAACTAGAAACGACATAGCAATGTTTCTACGCGAGTGGAGTGTCCGGGAGGGAAGCGAAGTCGCGGGTCTAGGTCCAGCGACCAGGAACGAGAGCTGGCGAAAATCCGGTGAATTCCACTGGCGCAGTGTGATGCAGTTAGCCAGTGCGGACCACATTCGTTCTCTGCAGTGGGTTAGACGCACACGGCCGCTCTAATGTACAAGAATTTCCTTTCACTCGATTTTATTCCTTTATCCCGAACCACAGCTCACGACTTACCGAGCGTCGTTGATAACAGTGGCGGAGCGCCGCTCGGACCACTGAAGAAGCGGCAATAGAATTGTTATACTACAATTCCAGCCTTGATCTTGTTGAGTCGAACGCTTAGCGTCATCTTTGCTGTCACTTCCGATGATTCAGCAGTGACACGGCAGTCAAATGAACAGAATGCCACATATATAGCTTGATGCTTAGAGTACAAAATGGTTTTAGAATCCGCAGTCGTAAGATATTGCGAGATGAGTCCTGCGTTCGCAGCGAACCTGCCACTTTAAACATGTTCAATAAAATGCAATATTCAGCAAGGCACTAGGTGCCAAAGCACTCAATACTTTAGGGCACCGTGCACTTTTCTTTCTTATGGAACATTCCTCATCGTGCGCTTGCATGCTTATTATTTCATGTTTATTAGCGGTGAAGCATGGGAGCTTTAGCCACTGAAAGGACCGGCTACACACAAAGTCTTACCAAAGAAAACGCCAAAAAAAGGGCTTAGAAAAAAAAACACGACGCACTAAAGATGACAAAATACTATGCAAAGAAGTTTACAGACGAGTAATAAAAAGAGATAAATAAGACGAAAGAAATAAGTGCATGGGCGGACACTGAAGCGTTATCGACGAGTGTTGAAAGCGATATTTACTGCGCACTTAATATTGTTAACTAACAGAAGAGACACGATGAACAGCATCCGAGAGCACTACACCGCTGTCGCTGTAGAGTATAGAACTATACGGGAACGAAAGATTGTGATTTACCTGCATACGTTCGCGTATCATGGCAATAAGTCGCCGTTGATCGCAGAGGTACAAACCACACAAAATAACAGAAATAAAGAATGTCGACAGACCACTGCACGCCGGCTACAATCCGATAGCGAAACTAGTGTAGCTAGATTTATCAGCATCTCGATAACCATAAATTGTAATATTCAGCACGCGCCGAGAATGTGGTCACGAAGGAGACGCTGCATGAAGCACCCGATATCGATTGCAGTTTTACTTTCATTCCTTGCTCAGCTAGAGAGCAACCTACAAGCGCACCAAACGCATGTTGTCAAATGGTTTATGGAACTGGTATCGCTGTGAAGGTTGCGCGCTTGCTTGACACTGGCGTGTCCTTCCACAATTCGTGCTGCAACCGCTTTTCTAAAAGCGTCGACATTAGTGCTTAGTTACGGAGCGCCGTTGCAAGAATTGTTCAAATTAAGAGGCCAAACGCAGTAGCCATAGATTCCCACGTCCAGAGAATGTGTTTACGGACATTGTTTATTTTTTGTGTTGCCAGTCCGTTCAACGCTTTCAGCCTTCACTATTACACTCACACTATTGGCATGCACGAATGTGCATGTACATTGTTTTTAAGCAGCTTGCTCCTCGTTAAATTTTCGCCAGCCTATCAAATATGTTTAGGATATGTATTTTTATTTCTATATTTTAGGTTCCTAGCACTCTCCATCAACCGAACAACAAGCTCTGGATTGATTGTTTGATTACCTTGGCTTCCACTCAAAACTCCAGTTGTTATCTGAACTATGTACGTCGTATAAAAAGCCAGCAGTGAAGTCAAGACGACTCGTATATCCGGACAAATAGGACTCTAAAATGAAATGAATATTTCCAGTGGCTGTTACTTTTTTTTTTCACTTTCCTCCGCCATCCTTCATTTATGGCTTCTCTCTACCCTCTACACAATGCCTTGCAGAGTAATATGTAGGCGAATACTTTTACACCGGCAAACATCTCTGCTTTCAAATAAAGAGCTCTCTCTCTCTCTCTCTTCTTGCACTCAATGACTTTTGAAGCTGTGCGTACAGTGACAGGAGAGAGTCAAAGAAGCATGAAATATTGAGTCAGAAATAAATCTGGTAAAATGTCTTTTGATCTTGCCCGAAAACGAACATGGAAAACATCAAACCTTAAATATTTTTACAGAGCAACTGAGAGTTTAGGACGAACGATGTGCTCGACAGTACAACAAAGACAATTTTTAAAATTAAATTGTGGGGTATTACGTGCCAAAACCACAATATGATTATGAGGCACGCCCTAGTGGGGGACTCCGGAAATTTCGACCACCTGGGGTTCTTTAACGTGCACCTAAATCTAACGGGTGTTTTCGCATTTCATCCCCAATCGAAATGCGGCCGCCGTGGCCGGCATTCGATCCCGCGACCTCGTGCTCAGCAGCCAAACACCATAGCCACTGAGCAACCACGGCGGGTGAAAAGACGATTTTTGCGGCACACTTACGCGAGGCTGTACGGCTTTCAGTCGTCGTTTCTGTAGCCTTGATTACTTCTGCAAATACATCGTAAACACACGTCTCGTGTACATCTCCTCCTTGTCACACTATTATGAACGATTTGCCGCCCCACATTGTAAGCGAGATGATATTAAAATTGAAAGCACGGAACGGACATCACCGAATTTACACACCGCCTGCATGAGACTAAGCAGTCAAGAGAGCGGGAAATATATTTGTATAAACCCGTAAACCCAAAGGCACTCCAACTCAGAGGAGGCCGACTGTTTCCAAATTTGTCAGCAGCGATTGAGTGACATGGAATATATCTCCCAGGTAAAGAAATTAAAAACTAAAATAAATTAAACAATGAACACAAGTAAACTTTAATGAAGAAAAAAAGGAGTAGCTAGTACATATTTAATATAAGACACCCTATAGGGTACGTGCACTTGTGGACAAATGTGTGCGGACAGTGTGAATACAAAAAAAATAATTTCGACGTGACTTCAATTAATTTGCTGCAGCCAACTTGCGTGGGTTACGAAGAAATTCACTTTTTTCGGTTGCACTTATGTTCCGCAATGTTGTGTCCAAAATCGCACAATACGCACACTGTGCTTTATAACTGGAAGAAGCGGACATTAGTTGGACATTCGGTTAGCTAAATAAATTTGAACTAATCAACCTCTTAACGATTTACTCTGGGGCACATGTCGCAAATGTTGAAATGAAGTCGGTTGGTAATGAGGTCATATCCACTTAGTATAAATCCTGATTCCACTTCCGAGACGTCTGTACTCGAACTAGACCAGAGAATGAATTGGCCTTACAGTTAGTTTAGTCCAGCAAACCGCGGTAGAGTCTTTTAATAAGAAAATATTTAACGCTAACGCTAACGTGTTTTGATGTGGCAAATCTTGGGACCAGATAAATCTTGAAACTGCATGGCCCTAGTCTCAAGATTTCCGCTAAGCATATATGAGTTCACAAGCGCTTGGATTCAGTTCTGCGAGTGCAACGTGTGCCGTAAAAGGCATGATGACATAGTTAATTAGCAAGAGTTTGTTCATTATTCATCTGGATTCGGCGATCTGAGGTGCAAATGATGTCCGCGTGCTCAAGTAATCCGTCTGAAGAGGCGGAATAGCTGTATATGCCAAAGCAGTTTTCAAAAATCCTGGTGGAAAAGAAATAGCCAGTATAAGCATAGTGCAAATAGCTAAAATATTACTGCGAACAAAATTCTCAGCGTCACCATGGCGCCATCCGTGCTCGTGCATGTATTCACCACCGCCTTTTTTTTTCCTCTCTCTCTCTCTCTCTCTCTGCCACTCATCTTTCTATTCACTTCTGCCAGTGTATAGGTAGCCAATCAGACACTTTTCTGGTTAACATCCCCACCTTGTCTCTTGCTTTTCTCATTCTCCTCTCAGCATTACAGGACACTACGTGCATCTCGAGTGCACAGACAGTGCAGTCCTCTTCCGTAGTGGTCACAGATTTTGCCGTTTAGAGGAAAGAAGTTCAAGGTAGGCTATGGACCTCATAGTTTATTTTCTGGAGCGATGCGCGACAGCTGCGCTCGGGAGTTACAGCCCGACTTACGTAGGATGCTGCGGCGAGAGCGAGAGAGAGCTGGGGAATGCTTTTAGCGCGTCGCTTGACCGCGAAGCTAAGTGAGACGAATTAGCTGAATGTGTCGCAGCAGCTGCACTGGCGCCAATTAACAATAACTAAGGAGGGCAACCGCAGCTTTCGAGCACTACAAGTCGCATATTTTCGTTTTTATTCACGATCTTTGACCAGCCCAGTAACGCAGTCGGGGCAAGAAAGCTGAGGAGGCGGGTGTATGTTGAGATGGGGAGGTAACAAAAAAAAAAAAAAAAAAAAGAGTCATTCACCTATGTTCAGTAGTGAAGTGCATGTCGGCTTTCTTTGTGATGATACAGGAAACAAATACGACTTTCACACTTACTAGCTGCAAGAAATACAGAGACACAAAATGCTTCATAGACGAAACGTGCGCAGAAGCAGCATGCAGGAAGTATCAAACAAGCATCTGCCACGCGCAGCACTCTGCAGAATCTGCGCTTGCCGCAAGGCATCAGCCCTGTCTGCTATACAAGGCAGAGGCGGGGAGCATTTGAGTAAATTCGCAGGGGACGTTGTTCTGGGGGAACCTGTGATGAGCCACATGGCGTCGCCATTGAAAGTCTGAAGTTATTTTTGTTGTGATTTCGCGAATGCGAAGAGCGTATAGCCGTAAAGCACTTTATATGCCATCAATGCATCAACGAGGGCGCTTACTGTTTTCTCCTCCGAGCACAACGTTCTGCCAACAATGCGGTGAATCAGATAAATAGTTTGCTTCCGCGTCATTCTAATATGTAATTACATAATGATCTGGATTCACCATTACCATCTATTCGCCGTTAAATGATAGACACATGCACGCTTTTTTGCAGGCTTTCTCTTGGCCATCCACCATGAAATGACTTTTTTTTTTTCGTTTGTCGGAGAGACACGTACGCAAAGACAGAGCCAAATGTTTCTTTCTTGATAATTTTTTGCGTAGCTTTAGGCTACTCGTGTATAGCGTGACATGGTCTGCGTGAACGTGGTGACATATCAATCATTTCATTTGCTCGACTCGAGTGGCGAAACTGGACATGACGAGGATTAATAAAAGCGGTAATAAGATGACGCCTAGTATAACTTCTTGGTTATCTGGCATTGGGCCGTGTGCGTCCGAGCCCACAGCGACTTTGTAACGTCGGTCGGAGTGGAACGCAATTGCCGTTTGCGTTCAAAGGCAAGCTCGCCATTTCCCGCGCCCCCGAAGTTCTAACGAACTCATGCTGCTTTAGGCACGCAGTAATACGCCAGCGCGAAGAACTGCCGACACGCGCGCATAAAAGTAAATGCATTGACGAGACAAGAGAAGACGAGAGAAGTATAAATCGTCCAGGTACAGCTTTCTTCTTTAGAATACCGTGCGGAAACCGCCGCAATCCAAAGCCAGGTGACCAAAGCTATCCTCACCGCTATAGGAAGGTCTGCGACAAGCTGGCCAGTGCACCGCTATACGTACGCTTTCACTGCTGCACGACACGTGGACAGCCACACATCGATGGACGTTTCCTATAGACTGGTCACCACCGCGCTTTGCGAGACGCGCAGAAGATGCGCGCGCACTGCGGTATAGGCACACGGGCGGGCGCCAGCCCTCGAGCCAGTCGGGGCAGTCAGTGGTATGCGCCACCGCAGCGCATCGTGCCGCAGTGCGGCCCGAGAAGGGCACGTCGGCGAGACCAAGCTGCGTGCGTATACGTCAGAGCGAGCGCCCCAGGGCCCCGCTGCTTCCGATACGGCGAGCACTGCCAGATCGCGGCACGAACGCTAACGAGACGTCATACATCGGTGCGGGCCACTGCATCGGACGGAAACGGCGCCGGAGACTGAATGGCCTTGCGTCGTTGCGAAGGCGGAACGGAAATACAAGGCGCGGTCCAGCCTGCACGGCGGCCCCACTGGCCGGCGATATCAAGCCGGCGACGCGGGAAGACGACTTGGAATGGCCTTCCACCCTCGGAAACGGGCGCGCGAAGAAAAGCGTTATATGGGCGGCCGGCACGTCGCGTTCGCGCCTCGGGGCCATGGCTCCGGAATCGTCTATTAGGGCCCGCGGCGATGGAGATGAGGCCATTTCGTATCGAAACATGCGGAGGCTCTCCAGGGAGCGGTGCGTGGGAAAAGAAGAGCGGTAATTGGCTTCACTAATTGAACTTTATACAAAGCAGCGCTTTGGACGACGTTATTCGTTTAGAGTTAAGTTTTCTAGCGTATAGTTGGCAATGAAGATTAGCGAAGTTGACGAAGGTAACTGCGTGCACTTCGGGACTATACGGATGGAACAAGAGTAAATAGTGGCAAATCGAAGGGAAAGAGCCCATTTTAAGAGACTATGAGGGGTGACAGTAGACTGTGAAAATAGACCTTACCCTGCAATCCTGTCGAGTTCAAAGACACTTAAAACGATTATTTGAGGCGTGCTGGAGAGAGCGAAAAAAGATGCTTGCAAAAAAGACGCCTATGACAAGGCGTTTGAGATTACTTTGTTAAATTTCCTCACCGTTTCTTTCACACCTGCTTTATTAGACGCAAAGCCAAACTGCCGGCTCTTTCAAATAAAGTTCATTTCTTCTTGGTGAGCGACTAACCGTTCGGTGGTGGTTGTCTTTTCCCCCTCTCCAATATGTCTTTAGAGGTGGACAGAGACGACAAACGCAATCACTGATTCAGTTCGCGCCCGCTGTGGTAGCCTGGTGGCTATGGAGTTGCGCTGCGCTGAGCTCGAGGTCGCGGGTTTCATCCCGGCCACGACAGCCACATTTTAATGGGGGCGAAATTAAAGAGCTCTCGTGTACCCTGCATTTGGTGTAAGTTAAAAAAAAAAGAACACGGCGGTCAAAATTAACCCCGAGTCCTCTACCACGGGGTGCCTCATAATCGCACCGCGGATTTGGCACCTAAAACCCCAGAATTTAATTTAATTTCTTTTAACTTAATCTAACTTAATTTAGTTTAATTTAGTTTAATATATTCGCAGACCGATCGTGGCCTTGCGGAGTGGCTCAGAATTGCGAGGAGAACAGGTGTAGTTATTTGACGGCGTTGTATATATACACGGAATGTTTCCGTGCCGATGAGTCATGGCACACTTGTTCCGTGGACTGAACCTGTCATTCTTTTCGTCATCTGACTCAACCTTCATCATGCACCCTGTAGCAGGTTCTCTCGCATAGTGACCGAACCGACCAAGAGCTCTGGCAATGAATATTATTACAGCAATGTCGCGTTACTCAGTCGGTTGAACGACAAATAAAATCATACGCCCACCGTATCATTTTTCATTGCATTCATCTGGAGTAGCATGCTATATAGACGAGCCGCCATGCAGACCTCTCCAGCTTTCCTTAACGAAACAATTTTCTTTCAAGCTGTCTTAATACATTCGAGTGGTATTCCTCTTCTTCGTGCACGGATGCTGGAAACCTGAGCGCTCTGATGGTCTTTTTTACCACATAGGACTATACGTATATACGAGCTCTTTTCGACGCCGTAGTATACAACAGGGCCTACCATAACAGACTGTGCTCTTCTTTTTTTTTCCCCCATACAAATGTGCGAAGTCTACAAGGAGAGGATCCTCTGCTATCTTTCTTTATGTGCAGTAGTGAACTGAACTTGTATATCTGTAACGCACCTGCCACATACCTTCTGAATATGCAGTCTACCCGTATTAAACCCTGTCAACCCACGCTGTCAGAACGGTCTGGTTCACGTACTCACAATCAAACTTATAAAAAACAGGTACCGGCATTTCTATTCTAAAAAAATAAAAGAAGATTTCCTGCTTACTGATACTTCATCTTCACTAGAGTTTGTCCACAAATTCACATTTTGAGTGTAGATCGCAAAGCATTCGGTGTCTTTGCTTGCTTGCCTTGAGCGGAAATATCAGGAAAAACACCGTGGTATGCGAAGTTTTCCACCAGGTAAGCTAGTGCACGCAAAGACATGGACCGGTTTCGCTTCCTGTCAGCTACGAATAAACCAGTCGAACAATGATAATAGTTAACGATGACAATAGTTTTTCTGAACAACTCAGGCCAAAAAAAAAGTCTATCTTTTGGTTAAACATTGTCAAGTGTTTATTGCGCTGCTTTTCATCGTAACCATTTTTGAACGGATTAATCGCTGGGCGCAAGACGATTTCAGATACAGTAGGGGCTACTGTATATAAAACTTCTTGAATGTTGTCGCCGATTCTGTAGCAAGAAAAGAAAACATCACCGCCACTTCCACTCCGTGAAGATGGTCGAACAGCGAAGCTGTGTTAGTTATACCGAGTGGTACACCCGGCAAGTCAAACTTCGCAAGCAGTCTATATTGTAAATAATTTGTTTCACCATTCTTTCACCTCATTTTCGCTTTTGCGTGCTTCGCGTAGTGACCGTGCATTAGGGGTGCTTTCTTGCGGTTCTCTCAGTGTGTTTATTTTGTTTCCGTGAGGTTTCTCTCTGTGTTCTGCCGTGCTATTTTTTTCCGCGTGCAAGTTGCGCCGCCCCTTTTTTGCGCGCCAGTAATGAGATTGAAGCGGTTGTAAATGTTCATTGCTAACTTCAAGACGAAAGTCTTTTTCACACCCGTGAACGGGTGAAACGAGCCCGTTCACGAGCCAACTTCCTCTGGAGTACGCACTACTTCCTCAGGAGTCTTCCTCAGGAGTACGCACTACTCGTGCTCTTCCCATAGTTGTAGCTGGGATGGAATGTGCGCAACCACTAATCCAAAGCTCCGTATAGACAACCAACGCTAACGCGATCTCCTCGCACACCCCGCTCCTCCGTTGACCTACTTTTTTTTTACACCGCCATTGGTTGGCGCGCCTCACGCTCTCCCCATCCAACGCAAATATTGGACGGCGTGACTTACGTCCACTCCCCTCCCCGTTCTGCTTTTCAACTGCACCCTCGCACAGCCTTCTCACAGGGTTGAGCTCTTCTTTTCCTCTGCTCTCCCGCTAGGTCACGTGGCCCCTTTTTAGCAAAGTCCGACAACGACGGCACAGGGTCCACATAAACAGCTTCGCTGCAAAATGCTTCTTTAGTCAGATTAAGTGCGCAACGCGAATAACGTTGTACATTCTCGGACTTGCGCAATCCCCAGCGATAATACTTTAAAATGTACGGTGATACATGTATAAATAGAGGACTCGGTTGAAACGCCAGTTCAGATTCGATGACCGACAACTATACTCGCCGCTATCTTTGTGATTCTGGTGTTGCTTGCCTTTCCGGGTACAAGTTCTCCCTATAAAGTGTTAGATTCTTAACTCAGGATTATGGCAGTAGTTTTCCACCGCCACTACATCATGCCAATGTTAAGCGAGAACGCGGAACCAAGTCTTCGCTAAACTTTTTTTTTTCAATAAAAACCCACGTCACTGTACTATCTTTTGCGGTATTACTGCGGCGCCACGCTGGCGGGGACTGCGCTAGTGACTATTTGCGGGATGCTACTTTAGTTGGCGTTTTTCAATATTGAAGAGCGTTGTATGCATTGTGACCACTGCATTCGGAAAAGGCAGAAGGTTCACTGATACCATCCCATTGTGTTTTGAATGCTTATCCATGCAAACTCTGATGGAACAATGCAACGGTCAGTTGGAAGAGCAGTGTTTTCATTTAACTGCCTAATGCATGCGCTAAATATTTGCGACAAAGCGCCGCAGACATTTAACTGAAACAAGGGAATACGGAACATTCACAATGAAAAGAATTCCAAACATTGTTCCTTCATACTACCAATAACATTTTCTGCGTCGTTTTCAGTCGCAATAAAAAAAAAACATCATTTAAGCAAAACTTTCTCCACCATCTTTCTTTCTGTTTTTATGTCGGGGTTACGCGAGAGATGGTAATTCCATGCACCACTCGGACGTCCGGGACGTACCATCAGAGAAGGTTTGCACAGGCGGAAGCTCTCGTTGCTAAATCTATTGGCTTTGCTGACTAGTGTGTTCTATAAGATGTGGAAGCAGGCGTTTATATGCTTAAGTGAAGAAAAATCACATTTGCACAAAGCTTTCGCATGGGTGAGTTACAAATAAGTTAAAGCGGTGTAAGTCAGCGCTTGTCCTGGACTTGTCGTTTTCTGTCTTCATCCTTTGTTCCCATTGTTAATTTGTTAGCACGATTCAGGAAAGGACATAAGTTACATAGATCTGGACGCAGAAACAAAAGACGGGAGCGACGTTGCCTTAAGTTCCCACACCAACTTGCTATGACGGAATAGATTTTGACGGCACCTGCTCGGCTGTAGTCAATTTTTTTAATCGTAAGAATGGACTACATATCATTCTAAAGAAAGCCAGAGACTGAACCTGGCAAGTTTCAATACCCTTTAGTGAGCTAAAAGGGCGAAAAAATACTTTGAAATCTGTGACGTAACATTGATGTAATAGTGCTGGGGTGCTTTCACGCAAAATTCAACTAATGAAACTTTGACCTTCGTTCTCTCTTCTAATAAATTACCACTGACCACGATACTAACGACAATAGAGATTTTGAAAAGAATACTTAGTCGAGACTGACTTAGTGTTTCTCTTTAGTGCCCCTGTCTTTAGTGCCCCTTTAACACTATATAATAACGGCACATCTAAATACCGTCCCACCCCCGAAATTTTTATTTTTCATCTAAATGTGCAATACAGATAAAAAATAAGCATAATCAACCAAAAGAAAATAAATATTATGCATAAACGTTTTCAACTATCGGGGGGAAACCCCAGACAGACAACTGGAAGTGGGCTTCACTTAAAGCCACCTTTGGCTTCGTTTGCAATTTGTGCAGATAGCTCTCGTCATATCTGAACCATATGTGCACATTTAATTTACATCACGAGTGCGACACCACTTGTATCGGTCTGTCTCCTTAAACCGTGCTTTCAAAAGAGGGCGTTCATGTGCCAAACTTGTTCTTCCTCGTCCTGCATGTGTCCCTGCTCTAAACCAAGAAATGGCGCTTGCTGCCTGTCTTCCAGTTTGGCCAAAGACAACTCTGCAATAATTCTTTCTATAGGTGCGAAGCACCTTATGCGCCCGGGCTGTCGGCGTCTCCTGTCGTTGTCGCAGTCACGGTAAGCAAGCGGCTCGTGCTCGCGCTCGGAACGCGCTCGTGCCACTCCTCCCGCGATCGTCGTCGTCGTCGTCTTCCACAGCTGGCTGCGTTGCCGTTCATCATTCCAGCGTAAAATTTCACTTCTCTTTTGTCGTCGTAATGGGAAGGCCGCGTTTACGGGGTTATGAGCCATTGCTTAAGGCAGTATGAGCCCATTAGCGGTGTATCACTGCATGCTTCGCACCTCCCCAGGTTTCATGCTCGTGGAGCTGCATTTCGCTCAGTGGGTGCATTTGACATTTACGCATAACATTTATTTATGAAACCCCGCGCCTCACTTTTCTGGTATGTTTCCTGTAGGCAACACTAGTCATTAAAGAGCTAATGAGGCTCTTCAAGTGTACAGCGAGCAATGATTCTTTGAACTCGAATCAGCTACGTGCCGGCAGCACTGTTTTGAGCTTTTGTCGGGCAAGTAGTGGCGTCACACGCGCTTGTAGTGCACATGAATATTCCCCTCCGCTTCGAGGCGAGAGCAACACATGTCCAATTTACTGTTCCATGCGAACACATATGTGAATGGAAATCACAATGTGTAACGATGCCATTCAGCAAGCGGGGCGCGTCGTTTGTATTAAAAAGAGTGTCTAAATAGCAACGTTAGGTAAGAATAGAATGGTTGATGATTATTTCAACACACTACTTTTACTCATTTTGCGGAAGAGGGTTTAAATGAAAAGTAATTTCCTGCAGGACCCGACTCACGATGACTCGACGTTACTCCGATTAGTATTCAAGCAATGTAGCGACATGGCGTATCTCCACCGCCGAAATGAGTCAAGTATGAGCCGTGTACCACCTGGGTTTTTTAACGCCCACTTAAATCCAAGTACAAAAGCGCTTCAACCCCCCCCCCCCCCCCGCTCATCGTAATGTCACTGCCTCAGCCGGGATCAATCCCGAGACCTGCGGAGCCGTATTCTGTAACGAATCGGTTTCCGAAGAATTCAGTTTGACGGTGGCGTCACGTTTGGGCTGACGTAATGAGAACGAGAGGAAGACAGAGGCCAATCGGAATGCAGTTTTTTTTTTCTGGGTGTGAACGTCACAAACCAAGGGAAAATATAGCAAGTTAGGAACGCTTCCTGGTAAACGAAAAAATAATTGCCCCCTGAATTTTTCGTCTGCCATCTGAAATGCGTCTTTTCGATGTCAAGGTCGTCGTTGTCTCTCACGGATGCTCGCTAAAAGCACTGACGCCAGCACCACAGGTATCACCATCGCCGTCATTTTGCTAGGAACGCCGATCTCGCCCGTGCGCACGGCACGCACAGGCTCTGCACACGGCACACTGCGTCTTCGAATCACACCGAAGCACCTCGCGCCGCTTCGCTTCGTAGCAGACGACAATTCGGTTTCCGCATGATTGACATGTGCGTGACGTCATCATAATATGCGCGAGCCGAGGCGATGGCGTCACCCAGGCGGCGACCAATCGCTGCTCGCAAAGCGAATTCTTCGAAAACCGAAGCGTTACAGAATACGGCTCCTTGAACTTAGCAGCGCAACATCATAGCCACTAAGCTACCGCAACGGATGTCGTCACTATGTCTTCGTCAATCTATCTCGTCAGTCAGTCGTCACTCTGTGGTCGTCACCACTATCTTCATGACCTCTGTCATCGACAGTGCGTCGTCGTCATGCAATCACCCTCCATCGATCGTAGTCATGGCTTGGTCATTGTGCCGTCATCACTCTGTCGTTTTCATGCAAGCGTCGTCATTTCACTGTCGTAATTTCTTCCTCACCCTACCTTCGTCATCTTTCATCGTCGTCACTCTCTGTTCAACTAGCCCTACTTTCAGTCTTTCTCAATCGTGCAGTCGTAATCGTGCAGTCGTTATTTCACTGTCATCATTCAGACATCGTCACTCCGCCTTCGTCATGCAACTTACATCATTTTGCAAGGGTCAATCCGCTGTGGTCATACCCTCATCATCATTGCACCATCATCGTACAGTCATCATAACGTCGGATGCCATTCCATCGCCATTACTTTGTCAACGTTCCAACGTTCCAGCGTCGTCGGCATCCGTGGCGATTTCTTCGTCGTCGTGCGTCGGATCTGCAGCTTGGAGTTGTTCAAATTTACGTTAAGCGACGCCGCTAAACAAGAGAAGAGTTCCTCGCAAATACCAATGAAAGCTTCGCCTAAATCGATTCCTACACCGCATTGGACGTACGCATTTCTTAGACGTGGTGAAACCTGTTGTGTGTGCCTGCGCACCACTTGTTCTTCCTTTCATTCTGCTTTTCCCTTTTTTTTTCCTTTTCTGTCCTGGTCCCTCACCGCCCAGTGCAGGGTAGAAGACTAGGTGCAGCCTTGTTAGCCTCCCTTTACTTTCTTTACTTCTCTCTCTCTCTCTTAGCTGTCACCCTAGCCGTCAAAGCATGCTGTTTCCTGTGCTGACCAGAATTTCGATTAAGCACTGGTTGTAATAAGCGCTCGCATTTGTCGTAACTGGATACATTTTTTATGTGTTTTCAACCTGAACCTTCCCTTTTATCGCCATTTGAATCGACGCGCCGCGAGCCTGCCACGTTTTCAGAAATCCTTCCTCGAGCAGCGCTAGCAAGAAAGAAGAACGCTCGGGACAAGATTTTGTTGTTGTTGTTGTTGTTGTTGGTGGTGGTGGTGGTGGTGTCACGCCGCTTTTTACAACGTGCATCTTCGTCGTCGTTTTCTACTTTGATTCGTCAAACACTGTGATAAGAAGAATAAAAATTTTAATTTCTAATATTGGCACACTCGTTGCGACCGATATCATATAAGTTAATATTAAGCCTCTTGAGACTTACCTTTTGCAAATTTACAGCTCGCAACACTGCATCCACTTTTAATTGTTGACAGACTTTCAGCTATAGGCAGCAGCGTTGCCACACTTTCCTGACCCGGCGCCATTTCATATTCACACATTATGCTTAGTATTATACTATCGCAAAATTTTTCCCAGGAAATTATACTATGCAATTGTCATTTGTACAAATTTATCTTTACTTTCAAACTCTAACGCAGCATCTAGTTTTAGTTGTTGACAGACTTTCAGGTATACTCAACAGCGTTGGCAGACTTTTGTGCCCGAGAGTAGTTTTCTATGAACACGTTTATGCGACATCTTAGTAATATACTAACGCCAGATTTTGCCGAGGGAATTATATTAGGCTCTCTGTATATCACTCTAACGTAACATTCCGTTTCAATAGTTGACGGACTTTCAGGTATGCGCAGCAATGTTGCCATACTTCTCTGCCCAAGTGTCATTTTCTATAAACACGTATGTGTCTATCTTAGTAATTTATTTTCGCTAACTTTCATCAAGGGAACTGTATCACGATTTCTTTTTGTATATTACTCTAACGCAGCATTTCATTTCAATAGTTGACAGACTTTCAGGTATGCGCAGCAATGTTGTCATACTTTTCGGCCCAAGCGTCATTTTCTATAAAGACGTATGTGTCTATCTTAGTAATTTATTTTCGCTAACTTTCATCAAGGGAACTGTATCACGATTTCTTTTTGTATATTACTCTAACGCAGCATTTCATTTCAATAGTTGACAGACTTTCAGGTATGCGCAGCAATGTTGCCATACTTTTCTGCCCATGTGTCATTTTCTATAAGCACGTATATATCTTAGTATTTTAAATTCGAAGCATTTCTTGGCGAACATTTGCCACTTTGACACTATGTAGGCATGTATGTATGTATGTATGTATGTATATATGTATGTATGTATGTATTTATGTATGTATCTATCTATCTATCTATCTAGCTGCCTACGTCTTGATACTCTCATGGTCGTTTCCTTAACTTGGTAGGTATCAAAATTGGCATAGTATGACAAGAGTGTATGACGAACATAAACGATAGGTTATAACATGAGTATCATGACATGTGTGTCATGTAGGTCATGAAACAGCCGCCTACGTCTTGGTGCTCTCATGGTCGTTTCGTTAACTTGGTAGGTACCAAAATCAGCATAGTATGACAAGAGTGTATGACGAACATAAATGATAGATCATGACATGAGTATCATCACATTTGTGTCATGTAGGTCATGAAACAGCCACCTACGTCTTGGTGCTCTCATGGACGTTTCGTTAACTTGGTAGGTACCAAAATTACATAGTATGACAAGAGTGTATGACGAACATAAATGATAGATCATGATATGAATATCATGACATGTGTGTCATATAGGTCATGAAACAGCCGCATGAATATAGAGAAGAGACAGAAAGAGACAGAATAAAGATATATCATCAACATTTAATCATCCAATAATTTGAACCGCCGTGTTCTTGTCTTCTTCAGTGCCGCCACTAGGTTGGCCTTTCATTTTTTTTTTTACTTTAAAGCGAATTTATTTGTTGCATATGAGTAAATGGGTTAACGAAAAACGTACGGCTTCCATGCTCTCCTGTTAGACCTCATTTAAAGGCTAAGTGCAACGAAACATTGGATCACGCAAAAAGCCTAGTTTCAGGTAGTGTAGACATATAGTAACCTCTTTGCGAAATTTTGTTTATATGCCAGTGGATGCGTCACGAAAAGCTCACAAAAGTACACGTTTTTACACCTTAACTGAAGAAAAAAGTACGTCACCATTACTGCTCGACGAAAGTGACGCATGTGTGTGAACAAGGGTTGGCACCTGGCCGGTTTTCCATCGTCACAGTCGATTTGTGCCTGACCGCGGTTTGACCCCACAACGACATGCCGTTTGCCTTTTTTCCGGTTCTTCCCAAATCGGCACGGAATAAGCTGCAGTCCAAGCACTCTGTCGGTCGTTCATACAGAGCAGATAATTGAATCGTAGCAAACGATTTCATTCCTAATTCTTTAAGCTTTCTGGAATTCTTTAACGTACCATGTATTTTTTTGTCATCAAGCCTTCCATGTATTGCAATGTTGCTTATAGGCTAATTACATACCTTACGAATAACTTATTTGCAGCAAAAACAGTACGAAGACCTAGAAGTACAAAATTTTACAGAAAACTTTTCAATAAATTATAATCATGCCAAGTTTGTATACTCGGGGTCAGTTTATTTTGTTTTCTTTTTATGTCTATTTTTGCATAAAAGGCGTTTTACCTACAAAAAAAAAGACCCCCCCCCCCCTGCCCCCTCCGTTCTATTATCCATGTTGTTTTCTTTCTTCCTCTTGCTCTCTGTGTCTAGACAAAGGTAGAAACCCTACCCTAGGCGGGTGGCTGCTCGGCTTGACCTTCGAGATTAGACGGCGACTGCGGCTGCCCGCTGCGCGCTGAAAGGCCTCGGAGGCAACGTGCAGGTACTCATTTCATATCTATTAACCACCAGGTGCGCCCGTCGTCTGCTTAAGTGCTGTTCAAAGGATGCTAATAAGAGCATTACAAAATTAGTCATCCGGCAGCTTCGCCGAGAATGCTTGAATAGAACGGACTACACATCTAACATCAATTTAGCCAAAATGAAATTTACTTTCAGTTGGCCTTTATTACTATGTACGTACACCTAAGTGGGAGTTTTGTTATTGCAGAAGCCTTGTGTAGTGGTAAATGTAAGCGTATTATTCCCCTCTGGTGTATTTTAATCTCAGCGCTGACGCTCTGGTCACTCTTGGGAGTGCACCGCGGTGGTGGACCCGGCCGACGTCTCGGGCACACTTCGGCGTCGTACGAAAACGAGCCGAAGGCAGGAGCAGCACCACGTCACCTCCCCAATGTGCTGCTATTGATGTGCTATAGCTTCTCAAGTTTCCTATAGCGTGTAGGGCGAGCAGTAAGGGCTTTCTGCGTGCTTAGTCTGCGCGCTCACGCGGCGGATAAGATTTCGTTCGCGCTGTCGCATGCATGACATCGTCGACCGCCATCGGAGACTAAGTAAGTGGCTCGTCCGGGCACTTAGCCGGGTTGGTTCAAGCACACGAAGGACGCCACGAAATTACTCTTCTGCGCAGCCATTTTTTGCTACAGGCTATGATGCAACGACCCATTGTTTTGCATAGACGAGTAGAGGTGCTGAAGCGACGCCCCCCACCACCACCTTTCCTTAATAAAAGAAAAACGTAAGAGGAAAAGCCACAGCATCCGTCAGGGCAAGCGCGTGTGTTGTGGCACGGCAAAGAGAGGTGAAATTGTCAACCGCCGCGTTCTAAAGATACTTCTCCGAAGCCAGTTTTGTGAAGCCAGGATATTAACGAGAACTACCTCTCGAGTCTGATACTTCATATTTATTCAAATAGGTCAACGAAACAAGAACTTCCAGCAGCAATATAGGCGGAGCTTGTCACAAGAATAGTTTAATGTGCCCAGCTTTTTCAACAGAAGGACAAATGTGGAGTAGAAGGAAACAGCAAAGTAAGAAGAATCTTGTTTTTTTTTTTTTTTAAGCAATTTCATTTGTCCTGAATAAGCCCGTTGGCACCTTTTTAATGCTTTTGCGTTCCATTTCCACAGAAGAACGCAAATGCACTTATGGCTGTGTACACCTTCACATGAAAAGAAGCAGCGCGGTGCAGCACGAAATGCCGACAGGCCTCCTCTGGGGAATAGGCCGTTGCGGGCATCTGCTGCTGAAATAGACAGAACGGCCTGACAGGGCCAATTCAACGAACCTTCGCCGGTCGAAAATTCTTTCCCAACCTGCGTACTATACCGCAGAGCGATGGAACTGTGTCTTGAAAGGACTTTCTGGCAGTTTCATTAGGTTTCACGCACGAGAGAAACGCCTACGTTGCGAGGCACGCTGTTGCGGAGAACCGCTATACATACAATTCTTACCCTTTTCCGTGGGGTTCTCGGACAACACTGCTTACTGCTTCTTCGCGATGCGCTGAAACAGTAAGCAGTGTTGCACCGATCTTTGTAAAGTGAAGCTTTCGAGAAACTCCGATGCTACAAATCTGCCCGTTTCATTCCAAGCGCAAAGCAAACTGGCGCGTGCTACGCCATGTGACACACGCGGCGATCACCTCAAAGAGCTGGTTGGCATTGACATGATAAACGTATACGTGAGATTGTGGTCTAATGATTAGAGCATCGGGCTCGTAATTTAATTTTTTTAAAGTGTTATTCATTCGGCAATACAGCAGCAGCACCATGCAGCCACGGTCAGGAAAGTCCGAGAGAATTCGGCTTCGTTTTAAATATAATGGACCTTAGTGCGCGTGCTGCCATTGTAGAAGTGGACGCAGCGAGCACTCGAGGCGTTTTTCTTCTGAGACAGCAGCTTCGAGACGTTCTTTTGCAAAATCTGCCACGTAAAGTGTTGTGGGATAATGATTCGTGGAAGCGCAATTTACTTGCGCCATATTTAGGGGAACATGCCTGAAATCTGACCCTTCACGGTCTCAGAATTCCTGCTAAATGAATAAACTTTAAGCAATATCTGACATCATTTAGACAATTAGAAATGCGTGGGCATAGGCCGTTCGATAAACTTGATTAGCGATTTTTTGGCCCTTAGCAAACGGTTGCGGCAAGCAAGCGGTGGGCCGCGGTGGCTTTTTAAAGGTATCGCGTTGCTATCTCTTTAGCGCGGAGACAAGACCTACGCGAAAGGTACGTCTCGTGGACAACTGAAAGTGACGTTTTGATATGGGCGGCTCTATATACAAACCTTATTGTGACGTAATGTGCCCGTGAAATTAATCGATAAAAAGTTAGCTAATCAGGCTTGTGTAGGACATTGCTAACAACGTACAGTATAGGCTTCACGCGCGCATAAGACTTTCCTTTTATTGCGATAGCAATTATATGGACACTCCAAAGCAGATTTCTGCCATCGGCGTCGTCGTCGCCGTCACCGTCACCGTAAGGTTCCGTATGACGTCAACGGCGATGAAATCGTCGCCGCGCTCCGGACGCTGTATGTGCAAGTGAAAGGGCGCGGGGCACGCGCGCTTTCACGGGGAGCGAACGCACGGCGGAGAACAAACGCGCGTTCTGCGCCGTGCTCCCTGAAGGGCTGCAGAATTAAGCGTGTCTTTCCTCCTTTACAATCACCATATATAGAGAGCAAACGCGACTTCTTCCGTCACACGAAAGGCCGCGGGGGGACGGGAGGGAGGGAGGGGAAGCGGCGTTTAGCTGCGTCACCAAATGCGCATTTATATAAAAACGTTGCGAGGCGAGAAGGTGGGTAAGATTTCCGACGCTGCTCGACGAGTGTCCCATTCGGATCTCGTCGAAAACCTCCGAGCCGCCCCCAGAGCACCGGTAACAGTCACCAACGCCGCGCGCGTTCGGTGCGAACGCGGGCAAAACGCCGACGGCGTCGACAACAGTTCTGCGCGTTGCTGGTGGTGCTGCATGTCCAAGTTATACAGCTTATAAAACTACTATCCTTACTCCGTATAGCTCTCTACTAATTTGCTATCGCAATTGATGCCTCGCCTTTCGGGTGAGTCTGCGACAATGTTTTTTCTTTAAAACTTGTTCCGCGTTCATCTTGCGAACACGACGCAAACAGTGACACTGACAAGAGAGAAGCGATCGACGGAACAGGCGCTGGTATACTGTCGCTTCTTTCTTGCTTGTTCTTTGTCTCTATTTGCGCTGCGTTCCTAAGATGAAGTCAGAGCAACTCGCCCAATTGTCAGTTTCGTTGCTCAGTGTTATAGTTGGGACACCCTTTATATATAAACAGAGAAATTCTGCACAAACGCGCATGCATATTCAATAAGCTTAATAACAGTGGAGTTTCATGCAAACTTCTATTCTGTGCCCTGCAATACTTGGCGACTTAAAGCAAGTCACGCCCCTCACAAACATACCATAATTATATAAAGGGAGGATGCAAGGACGTGGTCAATAGGAATACTGCAGTAGGTGCTCTCAAAGCTTCAGCAGCTATACGGTGCTACCTGCGGGTGCTCATTTGCAACCAGAATTTTTCTTTCTTGAACAAAAAGAGAGAGAGAAAACGGCAGCGCAACCGTGCACAAGAGCTCTCTGTTGGTTTCAAGCGAGCCGTGGTATAAGACGTCATAAAGGCGCAATAGGGCCCCTGCGTGGGCCTTTCACACTGTCTCGTCACTGCTCAAAATGGCGTAATGCCGAATTACTGTCTTTTTTACGGCCTATAACTAAACCGTATCTGCCATGAACCACGTATTTCCGAAAGCAGCTGATATTACGCGCCTGTGTGGGTGGGTGTACTTTATTCGAGCGCTGAACATCCGAAACGCTATTTGCGGAGCACTATCTCACGGTCTGTCCACAATATGGTGAACAGGGAATCCATTTACTCGAGACGTTCACGTGATTTTTCAGTAAATAAAGTACTTGGTCCGCGGTCACGTCTCGCTAAACAGAGATATACTTTGACTGTGCTACGGGATTTCCTTGTAGATAGCAACCTAATTAATTTGATTAGATTTGTATGTTTCGTTGCCAGATTCACTTACGTTGAGTGTTTTCTCCGGATATACATGAACAATATGACATTCGTGCGTGCATCATAGTGCTTTTATTGCGTAGTTTCACGAATTTCTACGTGTGCGCGTGTGGTGCCAAGGGGAGGGAAACGCAGTCGATCGGTGGCAGAGGTGGTGTGACGAAATTAAGAGAGAAACTTGCAGGCATATGACGGTGTCAGTTGGCGCAAGACGGGTAATTGCAGGCCTTCGTCCTGCAGTAGATATAAAATACGATGATGGCGTGTACACAAGTTATATGGAGAAAAGTGCAGCGTAAATATCTTAACTGCGTCTTGGAATAGCCGACTCTAATGTAGACTACCCTTCCCGTTCCTCTATAGCTATTAAACAATAACACTACGGATCCACAGACAAATGACTTACAACGAACGAATGCGCTCACTGCGTGGGCATCTCTTCCGGTGGCACCGAAAAAACTTTACTACACAGGACCCTCGCAGCCATTCCTCCAGCCTCATGCAGTCCCCTTAATGTTCAACTTCGTCTGTTTTACTCATTTCCCTTTCTATCATCTATAATTTACCCCTTACCCCAGCGCAGGGTACCCAGCCGGTCTACGAACTGGCTAACATCTCTGTGTTTCCGTCTCTTCCTCTCATCCTGCTTCACTGTATACCCTGTCAACTTCTAGTGCCATCATAGTGAGTATTTTGGAGAATCGGCTCTCTTTAAATTTAGTAGTCTGTCTGAAAAACGTAGGATTTTTGTTATTTATTGTGATACTTGCCATTTAGGCAACGCCGTGATTGCTCTGGAGCCATGTCCTTTGAGCTGCACGTAATAAAAGGCTCAACACACAACTTTCATATTATATGTTTATTATCACCCATCTATAGATTACGGTCTACCTTAATAAACTGGTGAAAAAAATTATGCACAATTCGCTATTCTTAATTCTGATACCAATGCAGAGATATGGGGTTTAATTTTAATGATAGGGCTAAAAAAAGAAAATGACGTGAGAGCATCTTCCATTCAATGCTCTCTTGAAAGATATACATGGTTCCATGGTGAGGTTAATGACAAATGCCCATGGTACTACAGAATCAAGCGGCATAAACATATTTGTTTTATCGTCAGGAATGTTTTGCTGCATCTAAAACCCCATGGCATGCAACCTTTCTTGTCTTCACAGCCAATGTTGGCACTACGCTGGAAGGATTTCTGGAAAAAACAAATAAATAAAACAAAAAACCTCTAGTTTCCATCGAGTATTTCGTTACTTAACTCAATTACTGCGAAAAGTGCTTATGAGCACCCGACTTTAGAGTCACGTGGCTTTGACAAGAACAATTGTTGTTATCTTGCCATCTACTGGATCAAAATAACTAACTAAATAAATAAATATACTCGTCCGTGTTCTAACTATTCATTTCCTTTTCAATTCTTCTTTCGTTATCATTTATGGCGCCGAGTTGCCAATACCGACGGTGGCGTGCGAGCATTCAATAACGAACGATAAAAATATAAAATGAATTATTACAGAATACAGACCCTGGGTTCGTTTCAACATCGTGGATGGACAAATGCGCCAGTGTCAAGCGTATCATCTGAACATTCATGACCGTGTGTAGGTTGCATTAATTGAAGTTCTTTTTTCTTTCTTTTCTCTTTCAGACGCCGAGTTTGGGAGTCAAGAAAGGCAGAAAAATAGATTCTTTACGCATTCAGGGGACTTTAGTCACTCCTTGCTGAACACTCACATTCAGTTCTCAGGAGACGCTATTGCCGCAGCACAAGACAGCCGGCTGGAGAGAAAGGGACGCGTTCTCCGAGCCGCGAAGGAATCGAGCGCGCGGAAATCATTTGAGTGATGAGATTGAGATTGAAGGGGCGCGCTCATCATGCGTTTACGGAGGAGACGCGTGGATCTGCGAATCGGCAGTCGAGAATCTCATCTGCCGCCAACTGGCGCTGCTCCAAGCCGACACCTGGCGTCTAAGCAGCGCGAGCCGCACTTGCGGAAAGCGAGATCGAACAAAGCATTCTCTGCCGAGGCGGCCACCGCAGTGCTCGCTGTACGCTCTTCGAAAAATCGCGCGCGTGCGAAGCGCGCAACAGTCATCAGCCGTTTTCTTTGAGTGGTTGGCGCTGAACACGGAGGCGTATATTAAGTGAAGGCAATTCAGGATTTCGCTAGGCTTTTGAGCCTATACAGCGCCTCAAGTCGGTGAACGCGCATGCAAGCAGGTATAGGCTGCGAACGAAAAGGATAGGGGAAGGGGGGTGAGAGAGAGAGAGAGAGACGGATAACGTGCATGTGAAGTGAAGCGGAATACATCTGGAGGGTTGTAGTACTTGATTCAAGAAAGAAAGAAAGAAAGAAAGAAAGAAAGAAAGAAAGAAAGAAAGAAAGAAAGAAAGAAAGAAAGAAAGAAAGAAAGAAAGAAAGAAATAGGTTCTTGCTGGAACATTCAGAGATGTGAAGGAGTATAAGAAATTGTTCGTGAATTAAAATGCCTATACTTGTTTACCTGTGGATTGTTTATGTCTTTTGAGCTTCCCATTACAGGAGCCCAAGAGCGGCACATTTTTTGCACAGATAAATTCTTTTGTAAACGGTTCTGGTTGTACCTCGTTGCATCGTTCACACGTCAGCGTGATTTCACGTGTACCACAGTTATGTTCACTTTCATCTTTTCCTCCCATGCACGCGGATTTTGTTTGTGATGTCTCCTCACCATTTTTTCAACATTTCGGTATAGTATAGAAGCCCACGATAACCGATTTGCACCACACCGTCACTCTCTAGTCACTCTGGTAATTTGCCCTCTATGTGGCTGTGACAAATATGCGCATATTTATCGTAACCTTACGACACGCCTGAGGTGTTATCAATGACACCTGCGCAGTCATGCTTTGTCATCTAATTCTGCGTGCCAATCAAGCACTCTGACAAATTATGCTGAACTGTGCAGGTTGTTCAAGTTTTGTGTTCGATAAGTTTGATTTGTTAGGTATAACGCGCCACCTACACTAAGAATTAAAAAAAACCATTAAGGATTTTACGTGCCAAAGCCACAATCAGATTATGAGGTGCGCAGTAGTGGCGGACTCTGACGGTGGAAGGCTGTGCCACGGCCGAATCGTTAGCAACTAAACATGCATTTTTCGTATGTGTGCTCCTTCTTTCTAAACTACATGTCTACCGGACCTACAGAACACACCACACGCACGCACGCACACATACATACATACATACATACATACATACATACATACATACATACATACATACATACATACATACATACATACATACATACATACATACATACATACATACATACATACATACATACATACATACATACATACATATAATGCAACAGGTGTGCAGTAATATCTATGAGGGTCCAGATATGTATCAGTACATAGAAGTTTGGAGGTTTTGTTAGCATGGTCAACGCTTTGTTTCGCACGTAATGAGGGCAGAAAGGTGAAGATGTAGTGAATTGACCAGTGCGTGGCGTACACTGCTCTGAACATTTTGCTGTCTTCTCAGTCGTATCCTGCGTATTGCACACAAAACTATTTCGTGCCTAACATTGGGAAATATCGCCTTCGGCGCAACCATTTGTCGCCGGGCAAGATACATTCGCATCCAAGTGACCGCGAGGTTAGCATTTAATGCAGGTCATTTCTTACTCTTACTGCAAGGGTTTTTTTTTTTTTTTTTTTTGCAAAGCGCGGGTTATACACAACAGCCTCACAATCACGCTTCTGAACTGGCACAAACGTTCGCGTGGCTTCTTGAAATCAAATTAATTCGCAAACGCTCAGCGCGAAAGAAGAGCAAGAAGCGTTTGCTAAGCGAAAGCCAAAGTGGGGCATCTATCAGCGGTGAAAGCAAACAACTCGGTCGGGCGTCGAATGTTGTTAGGCTCGTGACAACCGCCTTTTAGCGAGTAAACGTGTGCGCACACTCCGCGGGCCCGTGGGTCGACGGGCAGGCGGGGCAAACGGGTGCATACCGCGGAACATGAGCGAGAGCGGCGGACGTGGGCAACGCCGTTGTGGAAGGCAGTAATCAGGTTTCCACTGCCGGAAACCTGCATCGGGCACTTGAAATACGAGTTTCCTGCGCGGAGCCTAGTGAATGTGCCGCTGCTTGGCGGAACAAACAAAGCTAGCTACTACGTGGGGAGAAAAAAGAAAAAAAAAAGGAAAGAAAGAGGAATACAGGAAAGGCGGAATTGAGTTTGGTCGAGCTTCGTAAATGCTTCGAGCGCGCGACGCGTCCTAAGTTCGGCGCTTCGGTGGAACAAAAGGAGAGACAGTGAGGACAACATACACGCACACGCATGCACGCTCAGAGCTGGAATAATGGTGTTGTTTTTTGCGGAGGCAGTAGCCGCAGCGGACACATGTCGCATAGCGCTGGGCAGCTGCAGAGGCGTCGAACGCACGCGTGCGTTCGGCATCTTTAGATTATTTTTTTTTTTTTCGGGAAAGAATGCAGCAAGGAACGCAAGGTCGCGGACAGAAAGGCGGCAGGCAAAGGCGAGCGACGAAAGGGAAGCAGCGTCGCTGGCGGCCAGCGAGAAAAAAAAGGGGAGAATATGGGTAGAAGGGTGGGAAGAGAAATCACCGCGACGAAGGGAGGGCAGGCGACGAGAAGGAGCGCGAAGCAGACGAGGCTACATCAGCTAACAAGGTGGGCGACGGGATGCACGCAACGGCTGCCGTGCGCTGCTGCCGGTTCGACAACGGAGCGAACATCGAGAATTACCGGGCATCGAGGAAAACGCATTACGCTCGTGATGAATGGCCGAGCGTGTCGGCATCGCGCTAATGCGCTACCGCGCGCCCACTGGGGCCTGCTGGTGCTTCCGGGGCGCAAAACAAAACGCCAGGTGGAGAAGGCGGCGCGCATTAGTGGCGCTCTGGGCGTGTCTGCTGCTGCCATGCCGCCGGGCGCGCGCAACGCGAGCCACCCTTCTCCCCCCACCTGTGTCTTCTTGTTCGGTGGTCGCTCGCCGGACTCTCTGGAACTGCCGGACCGGGAGGAGAGCGCGAGTGCCTTTCCCGAAATAACGCGGGAGGAGCCGCCAGCGTTCTGCGGTACTCTCTTGCGCGCGCTGCTGCATGGGGCTTGCTAGGGCGAGCACCAAGATGCCTCTCTCCCTGCGGCAGTAGTGCTCTGTGGCTCTTCGCGCGCGCGCCGTTCCCTTTGCCTATTCCTCGATCTGCGCTCGCTGTCAGCCTCGGATGACAGTGGACACGCGAGTTGGCGTGCGGCCCCATCAGCTTCCCTCGCGTCCGCGTGGTAGCGACCACCGTAATAGGCAATCTCCTCTTCCGCTTTTTCGGCCTCTTCCACGGCTTTGAATGGTGACAGACAGTCGGTCTCCTTTGGAAAAGCAGCGCAGACTCGATTGAGGTTTGCCGCGAAGTAATCAAGGAAACGTTTCGCGTGTCGCAGTATGTAAGTGGCGCAGAAATACTATTCTAGGTAAAACGAGTTGATCGTATAGGTGAGCAGTGCGCAAATTTGCCGTTGCACGACATTGATGCACCACATGGAGAAAGGGGGCGATGGAGGATTTCTTCATCCATACAATGAAAAATAAGTGTTTCTAGTTTATTGATTTAGTATTACATTGTAAGGCACGCGATTCTTATCTCCTGTACAATCGGTCACTCAGGCCAATCGATTAAATACATTTTGGCAATTCCTTCGTTTTTCTTATTTAATCTTATTTTAATTTATTTTCGTATTTTTTGAGTCTGCGGCACATCAGGGGACGGTCCTACAATTTTTCTCTCTGAAAATAGTCTCGAATCTAGCCTATGCGAGAAAGTCTGAACGCGGTTGCGCCCGATGTCGCAATGATGACAAAAGCACATGTTCAATTGCTAGTCTCGTGGCACCGTAGCCCTTCATATCAGCCACGTATTCGGCTGGCACTCACGTACGTCCGTTCCCCGGGTGCCAGTCAGCGTCGACGAAGTCATCTACGCATTTATGCAGAAGCCATGGCGCATGCAAATCGTGTTGTGAGGCAAATATTGGAACCCCGTGCAAAACTATATCTTCTTAAAGGAAAAGAAAATGCTTTAAAGGCAGTTCCGTTATGACATTCATATAGTCAAAAGCCCATTTGTATAGGAGAAGCATTGGCGTAATATAACCAGCACGCAGTGTTCTCATTGAATAATTTTATACCTCCTAAATCTGCCATTGTATACATCGCCACATCGCTGAAAAAAACAAACAAAAAAATGCAATCACTCTTTTTGGAGTGACTGCGTGTGTGGGTGTTTGTGTGTATGCGACTGTGTTCTTGCGCCCTAATTTGTTTTACCAGAATGAGTTACCAACTAGACCTACAGCAAAGTTCTTTTACTGCAACGCACACGTAATGCGGAGGTTAACGTAACACATCCCACCGGCGGCACGATGTGTTTTCGTCCACTTTCATTTCTCTTTGTCTTCAATTAAAACTACAAATAACTTCCGCCATTCTTTATCGATATTCGTTAGTCACAACCATATGAAGCAGCAAACAGATGATTAAGCAGCGTTGGGAATATATTGCACAGCGTGCGCAATATATATATATATATATATATATATATATATATATATATATATATATATATATATATATATATATATATATATAGCTTGCCTGGGAAACACTGTTCGGACCGCTGGAGTTTGCCCCCCTAAACAAATCCTGACTACGTGACTGCTTCATGTAATGCCCAAGCAGTCACACATCAAGGACAATTATTACAACTAGTTCCCTTATTCCGGGCCATGGAGAGTACAAGAATAATTACATGCTAATTAAGTTAAAATTTAATTAATATTGTACCGTATTAACTAGAAATCGTTTGTTCACCTATCCAAAAGTGAAACCTCACTCCAGCATATCAAAAACGCAACGGTGAACTTTTTGTTATGTTGCCCCACTCAAATCAGCATTCTGAGGCATCAAACATGGCGTAGCAACGGTAGCATATGCGGTATATTGGGCATTACAGGGTTAACATGATAGTGGCCTTAAGGAATGTATCTTAAGAATAACGCCAGCTCATTTAAACTAATGTCACCGATTTAGAGGCCAGAGAAGAGCAGCGTACCGCGGCAATCGCGATCATTTTTCCTTCGCACGTAATACCGGGCGGGATTGAACGAGTTCGTCACTCGCCGCTTAGCAGACTGACACGCCTTGACGCGAAGCAGTACAAAGACAATCAACAATACCGCAACCAAGAAAACGAGGTATACGCACTGCTATGGAGGCGCTCACCTCGCGCACTGGAACCACCGTGAAATAAGAAATTGCGTCTTCCATTTACGCGGCGAGAATGTGTGGCACGAAGGTCGCATGTTAGGCCAACCTTCCGAAAGACATAATAAATAAAGCTGTCATTAGGCACACGTCTCCCAGCGGCTTCTCGGCGAACCTTAATTGCGGCTGCAGTGCCGGTGAGTTTCTTTATTTTTTTTTTATTTTCCTTTACTTTTATTAGCTTTAGTTCCGTGCGCAAGTCGACTATAGAAGAGCAAGAATAGGGCAAAGCTCCGTCGGCAGTGTCCTTAATTTATCGGGGCTCGGACGCACGTCCACACGATTCCGATGTGCCTGGTCAGAGCAAGAATTAAGTGCGTCTGGTAAACGAATTAATAGGAACGACGGCCACAAGCTGCTGTTACCCGAAATAGGCCCCGCAAGGCGGCGCTATATGGGCCCCTAAGGCAAGGACTGGATGTCACGCGCGCGTTGAGTTCGTAATTAGAAGTCACTACCGGCCACGACAGAGAAAGAAGGTGGCGGCTCAGCACTGAAGCCGAAACTAAGCTAGCTATATAGGGCTGGGCGCGAGCAAGTAGAACAAGCTACAAGGCTGCAATTAGCGAGAGAAAAAAAAATAAGAAGGCATAAAAGAGCATGGGCCTTCGTTCGCGTAGTAGACTCGAGCGTCGCCGACCGACGAGGCTGCAGAGGAGAGCAAAGCCTGGCAGGTGGGAGTGACGTTAATCAGGCAACGTGACGCGCGGAAGGGAGCGCAGCGTCGCGAGCAACAGCGGGACTCTGTTCGCCGGGTCAAAAGACGACGCCGTCAGCTGGCTCCGTCACGCCACGGGAGGCCGATAGACGAGAGAACCTCGTCCGAAGACGCAGCTCTCCGCGTTGCCCTGTACAGTTTAGGCGCTGTATGGTCGCGATGCGTGTGCGGGTGCTGACAGTGGGTCCCCTTCACGATCGCGCGGGGCACATTTGGCGGCCGGACGGAGGCAATTTGCGACGCGCCTGCTCTGCGTCTGCCCTTGATTCGGGCATCGCTATTAATTCGTAGGGAAGTTCCTGCTTCTGAAAAGCAGATGCTTGGTTCAAAAAATGTATATGTATATATAGTATACTCGCGGACAACTTTCTGTGGCAATGAAGGGAAAGCTACGGGCGCGTGGATGCTGCACATGTGTTACAGCGCCAAGTAGTCCGGCAGCGTTTGACAGTGCTTTTGGTTGCTCGGAACGGACGCTGAATCGACGCAGCTTTCACGTGCGACGGTTTCGCGTTTGCCCAGACGCGGAAGGGAAAAGCCACAAAATAAGTAAACTTTTACGCTCAGTAGTGTGTTCTGTCTTATTTAACTGTTGCTAATAAGCTGTTTATGTTTTCTTTTCCCCAGCCTAAACCAACGTGGTTTAAAACGAGGGACTCTTTTCAGAAGCGCTTTCGCTTGTGCGCGCTTTGCCTCCGTAGCTTTCCCTTCATTGCCACAGAAAGTTGTCCGCGAGTATAGTAGTAACTCGATTTTTCAATGGGCCAAGCACACGTTTTTTTTCTTTCCTTTTTTCCCCCTTTTTTGTACTTATTTTTTCTCTCTCTCTCCTGTCGAATCCCTTTACCCCTCCCCCGGTACAGGGTAGCCAACCGGAGATAATGTCTGGTTAACCTCCCTGTCTTTCCTTCACCTTTTTTTTTCTCTCTCTCTCAATGGGCCAAGCGTATTTAAAAAAATGACAAGCACAACTTCGCGGTTATAACTTAAGATGACCGCGAAGTCCTGCTTCTCATTTTTCTATATATATAGATATGAAACAAGCAGAAAACCGCTTCGACTAACAACACTGGACGGTACGGTGGCCTCTGAGAAGACTGCCCGATCAACCTTTCCTCGAAGCTATCGGTCTTCGGAGTCTGGCCTGATTCTTCATCAGCCCAAACAGATTAAGACTGAAGCGATGTTCAGCAGTCTGGGGCTGATTACAGTTCTGCTATTAACGCTCTACGGCACAAAAGCCCCCGCATTCCAGCCAACTCGCGCTTCGTGTGTCATATAACAAAAGTGTAGTAACAGTGCCTCAAATATAGAATCAAATATACGGTACTTGTAGATTACAAGCAAGCACCTCTTCGCAAAAAGTAACATCACACAGACTCTGTAGCTTTCATTGAATGGCTGCGCTATAAACAGCTCCCTGCTGCGTACCTCTCCTAAGCCTATCCGGTGACGAAACCACGATAACGCAATATATGCCCGCTGTCCTATAGCTAACGTTATAACCAAACTGATAAAAGAAAAAAGAAAAGAAGAAAAAAAAAAGCCTAGTGCCAGATACGATTATAAGACGTACGGTATTCGGTCGCCAAAGGTCTGACGACCCGACACCGTACGTCTTATAATCGTATCTAGCACCGCGCTTTTGTTTTTCTTTTTGCAGCTTGGCTAACGTTGGCTGGGACACCCTATACTGGGTGCCCTACGTAACTTGAACCAACTTGAATATATGCATATGCTACGTAGCTCGACAGAACCAAGGTAATGTTAATTTGTTTGCCGTCGCTTGGATATACTCAGATTATTTTTTGCATTCCGCCTAATTACATAATTAGTCAGTTAATTATTGAACTTCTCAAACATTATAATTAGATGAAAAGTGTCAATGAGAAAATTGTAGAGCAACATGAAAAACTGCCGATACAGACAGAAAGAGATGTCATAAGGGAAAGGCAGGGAGATTATCCAGGCTGAGCCCGGTAGGCTATCCTGCACTGGGGAAAGGGGAATTGGGTTCGGAAGAGGAGAAGGAAGAGAGAAGTTCGCACCTTGCACATTTACACAGTCAAACGTTCATCGCTGAGTATCGTCACAGGCGGTCATACAGGCCAGTGCACCTCAAAAGACGCAGCAGCGCCTTTGTAGCCCTCCACATAGCAGATGCACAAGGCCACGGGCCCAAGATCTCCTCCGTAAAAGGCCTCCGTAAAAGGCCTCCGTAAAAGTGCTCCAAAGCCGATACAGCTTTCTGTTGCTCAATACGGGCTCCATAAACGTTTTTTTTTTCCAAGCATGAGAGTAGCCCGCGAATACACGCCAAGTTGCCGTGCGACTGGCCGCTCGAAGTACTTCACATGTATTCGCGGGCTTCTTTCATGCTTGGAAAAAACACTTTTATGTAGCACGTATACTGAGCAACAGAAAGCTTTCAGACAAGCGTGATCCACCTCGACTTCGCTAAAAGTTTTAACCGTGTCGCCCATAATCGGCTTAATACAAAAATTTTCGCGACTTCACTTGGACCCTCTAATATGATCATTGATAAAGTGCTTCTTGACTCATCGTTCACAATTAACTGTTGTTAATCTTCTGCAGTCTAAATGAGGCGACGTAATTTCAGGCGCTCCCCAAGATTCGCTCATTGATCCCCTTTTGTTCTTAATATTTAATAATGATCTGCCGACTGATATCTCCTCATCCAGCCGTCTTTTCTCAAATGACTGCGTCCTTCATAGAAGAATTACTGCCGGCAGGGATCACGCTAAGCTTCAGGAAGATTTGTATAAGATAGAGCACTGGTGCACACTTTGGAAGATGTGTTTAAACGTCTCTAAACGTAAATTCGTGCAGGTTTCCCGTAACAAACTTAACGTTACCTATCCTTATTCCATGAACTCAATTAAAATCGTGCAAATTTTTCATATTTCTTCATGGCGTAACTAGTCTCTATAGAAACCTATCCTGAGCAGATCATATATATATATATATATATATATATATATATTATATATATATATATTCAAGCTCTCGCTGCCGACACTTTCACACGTCTTGGCTTCTTCAGACGATCCTTCACTTTCTCTTCTCCTTCCATTCGCCAAAAAAGAGTTTAGCCCACAAAATTCTTATTCGCACGGGACTTGAACATGCATCCGCCACCTGGAGCCTCCACCAAGCCTATCCTACCGACGCGTTACAAGTACTTCAGAATAAATCCTCAAGGTTCATCACTTCCAAGTATAATAAGAATATTAGTATTAGCCCCATGAAATCATCTCTTTGTCTTCCACCTTTTTCTATGCACCGCAGGATGAATCGTTTTTTCTCTTTTCCACAAACTATACTGCCATTTCGTGGATATTCAAGGTGCACTTTTCCTTCCTCCAAATTGCATTTCCAGCCGTTGTTTCAATCCTCATAGTTTACAGCGACTTCCCGGGTCAACTAAATCCTGTGACCAATCCTTCTTAGCAAACACTATTGATGAATGGAATCGACTGCCTAGACTATTGTAAAGAAAATGGCTGCAGCCTATTTCATTCAATAACTGTTCCGTAAACGCCTGCTCGTTTCTCTGCGTCTCGTTTTTATGCAACGATACTTTTTATGTTTGTTATACATTAGGTTCGATATTATGTTATGATATATTGTGATAGAGTATCGTTAATTTATTATGGTATATTATGTTATAGTATCATATATCGTAATAATAAGTTTTTGATATATTCGTCCTGTCATGGTATACTTAAAAATTTCTACCTTTGCAGTGTTTTTAGTGCTATTGTCTTTACACTCATGGCATATTTTCCTTCCCTCTTTTTTTTTTTTTCCATGTTGCGCTTCTAAGCACGAGGTCGCGGGATCTAATAACCGCGGCCACTGCGGCCGCATTTCGATGGGGGCGAAACGCAAAAACGCCCATGCACCGTGGATAGGGTGCACGTTAAGGAACCTTAGGTGGTCAGAATTATTCCGGAGTCCCCCACTACGGCATGCCTCATAATCATAGCGTGGTTTTGGTCCGTAATACCCCATAATTCAATTCTAATGTATTTCTTTTCTTTTTTGTTTCGGACTGACACCGCCCAAAGATAAAATGGCAGGGCAGAGGACGGGCAGCTACTTCTATTTTGAACGCGCACGTTAAACGGTCTTTTTTTTTTTTTTTTAGTACAAACGAGAGGTGCATTACTTGTGGAGGAGGAGGAGGAAAAAGAAGAAAGGAAAGGCCGGGAGGTTAACCAGACGCACGTCCGGTTTGCTACCCTACACGGAGGAAGGTGTTTAAAGGGATGAAAACAAAGTAGAGAGAGGGAAGAAAGTACTCTCAGTATGAACACGTACGGTTGTCCAACACTTCACAATTGGTCACTGAGGCCAGTCGACTTCATGAACTGTAACAATGCCCGCGTCGCTTTGTAAGCCTGCGACGCGTGGGGCCACGGCCCTTGTGAAGTTAAACAATGTGAAGCAGGAGATAAATAACGTCACGGAAATTCTAAGGAGAAGTTCGATATATTCACATTAGAAAACAAAGTATAATTACCGTCGTTAGAAGAGGAGGAGCAGGAGCCACGTGCTACACGGACAAAACCAAGAGGGCGGCTACGAAGGAGCGCCAGAGGGACACAATTACGAGAAACGCCCATTGATTGATCAAGAGAAAAAAAAAAGATAAAGAAAAGGTCAGGTCGACGGGCTCTTGCGGAACACTTCCGGTGTGTTAATCCCGTGTCCTACAACGCTCCAGCCAGTAATCCAGCGGGCACACAAGGGCCGCAGCCTCAAATGACAGAGAGGGCGAGAAAAACTGCTCCGAGGCGTAATAATCACATATCAAGAGCCCCGTGACACCGTCGGAAACAGATATAAGTAGCATTTACACCTCGGCGCCCCGCGCCCCGCGCGGAGACGAACACCCGGACCGTGTTTGTGTGTGTGGCGGAGGGCGGCTGTTTGCGCCTTATTGTGGACACAGGGAGACGGCAGAGTAAACCGGCCGGACAAGCAAGCTGGACGGTCGAAACGCTCCGCGAAAGCTCCGCTATAAGCAAGAGCAAACGCCGCGATGAAGATGACCCAAGAAAAACAAGCAGTCCCTAAGTTGACGGGGGGGTGAAGGGGAGACAGAGAGGGAGGGGGAAGGTGTAGGGGGTAGCCTTCTGTCGCTTCGGCGCGCCCTGCGCTCTCCATATATATTTGCCCTCCTTAAGATCGTCTCGCTCAGCGTCGTCGTCGCCGGCCTGTCAGCGGTATAGATTACGCTTCGACTCGCGCGGCGGCGCCATGTATGCGCGTATTTATACCGCCGCAGGGACAGCTGTCCACATCGAGGACGACCGACCGACGTCGCCTCTCCTCCGAGAATAAAGGCGGCAGACGCGACCGCTCAAGACGCGCATATACCCAACGAACCTTCGCCGACGACGTCGCGCAATATTTCGTTGTTCTTCTTTTTTTTTTTTTGTTCAGTGAGGAGGAACGGTGGAAGTGACTTCTTCTAACGCTCTCCAACGTTATCCAATTAGTGGCGAGGCATCCATCACGTATTTTGTCCCTTATCGAATTAACAGTGGCCCGCGCGACGATGACCGAGCGCAGCTCCACCCCTCATCCTCCTGACGACACTTAATGTGACGCGCACTCCTCCTCTCAGCTTGCCGCGGCGCACGCAGCACGGCCGCGACCCCCCCCTTCCATCGAATGTCCGCGGGACGCCGCGCACGCAGCAGCAACGAGCGACGCGGCCAGCGCTCCCGCCGTTGCCGCCAGCGGCGGCCGGCCACGCCCCTAGCATGGAACGTGCATGTCGTCTGCGGCACGTCGCGAACTCGACTCCGCCGCCTGTGTTGTGTGCGTGCGTGTGTTCGCGCACTATAGGAACGGGCCCAGCACAACTGCCTGCGGCGTGGCGGGACCCCGCGAGGCGGACAGACTGGCTGTCCAGTGGTGTCTCGTTGCAGCAGGGCGCCCAAGTATGCACCTTCCCGCAGGCTTGCATGCGAAATGAGCCACGCTCGACAGCACCGAGTGCCAGGAGAACTCCCCTAACAGAGAACGGCGACGTTATTAATCTTCCTCAAATTTAGCTCCCGCAGCTATATATTCGCCCGTACACGCGCTTGTCCACAATGGTGCCGGGCACATAGCATGACACACGGAGTCCCGTGGCCGTGCTTTACGCGCATGTATAGGAAAGCGCGCATAGGCTTCTTTCAGGTTGTGGCGCACAGCGGGGGTCTGATTTGAGTGATTTGAGAATAGCCCCCCTAGTACGTTCCCCGTGTACTATAGCATATGAAGGCCGACCGCGGCAAGCGAAACTGAAAGACGCGTAGCGTTTGTCAGTTTCGCTTGCCGCGGTCGGCCTTAATATGTCGCACTTGCCTCCTCTCACGATATTCCTCCAATTGGTGCTGTGCGGAACTCCAGATTGGATGCATAGCCACTTCAGCAGCAGAGGCAAGACGGGCCGCCTTATTGCGCCTATAGCGGAAGCTTCGTTTTATGCCTCCCTACTAAAGAAGGTGTCCTAAATTTCATGCGCCAAGATTTAAAAAAAAAAAGAGCTCGCAATTGCGTTACTCAAAGAAAAACTAGTGCATATTATTTCCAATGGAGTGGAGTATAGCCGCCAGTAAGTTTTTCGTTACGAAGATTTAATTGGGTAATTGTAATAAATCATCTAACTCAAGAAATCATTTCTAATTAGTCCTAATTCAGTCCTAATTATCAAAGTGTCAATGAGAAAATTGTAGAGCAACATGAAAAACTCCCGATACAGCTTTCTGATGCTCAATACGTGCTACATAAAAGTGTTTTTCGAGCGTGAAATAAGCCCGCGAATACACGCAAAGTTGCCGCGCCAGTGGCCGCTCGAGGCACTTTGCATGTATTCGCGGGCTTCTTTCACGCATAGTGGGAGGAGCGTGGAACTGTTAAAATTTTTTGACTGCCCTATCTTCGGGATCGGACCACATTTTTAAACTGCACACACCCACACGAACGGCCTATATATCTAGGCACAACCTTCAGGATCGACTCACATATTTAGAATACATACCCACGGTAACGGGCCACATTTTAGACTGCCTATATCTGCGAGAACGGCTCACGTTTTTAGACAGCACGTATACTCACGGGAACATGAACACAATTTTCGGACTACTCCACCTTCGGGATCGGCCCAGATGTTTAGACTCCACATATACCCACGGGAGCGACTCACATTCGGGAGCGACTCACGGGAGAGACTGCACGGTCCACCTGCCGCTCTTTAAACTTGCACACAAAGCACGGTAAACAAGCGTTTTCTTTTTTTAGGGGGGGGGGGGGGGGGCGTTGTTATTTTAGGGGAACCCATATGGTAATGCGGACGCCCAGGCCGGGCATCAAACCCGCGACTTCGTGCTCCGCAGCAGAACACCAGCAGCCACCGCGACTGGCGCCCGCTGAAATAGAAAGTTCGTATGTATTTCTCATGAATAGAAAACATTGTGCATTGTATTTGTCGACACACATTGCCTTTAAATATGTGTTCAGGCTGCAGCCACACTGCAATGTTAACATGGCGTGATCACAGAAATTTCGACTCACAACAATAACGTTTTAAGGTTGTCATGCCAAGGAATAATAAACCGTATAGGTTACACCAGGTATATAGTTCCACTTAATTGAACATCCACATCAATCATGGGTCTCTCGAACTATATTAAGTGCTTAGTATAAATAAAGTTAGTAACAGAAAGAGTTGGCAGACGAAGCAGTTACATATTTCTTTTAGGAGTGCAAAACCGCAAAAAGTGTTAATTAACGACGTCAAATAGATTGTGAGGCCGCCTAATATTTGCTTGAACATTGAGGCCGCCTGAATGTTGCTAATGAGGCCGCCTGAATATTTACTTCATTGAAACGTTCAAATAAAACTTTGTCTAATACAAAAATCGCTAGTATGTTGTTAGGAAGCGCAGTAACAGGAAGTGGACCTGGAAAAGCCCTAATGGAGAAACGAGGAATGAAATAGATTTCGTACTCTCTGCCAATCCCAGCATAGTGCAGTATGTAGAAATGTTAGGTAGGGTAGAGTGCAGTGACCATAGGTTATTGAGGTCTAGGATTTCTCTCAATTTGAAGAGAGATAGAATAAAATTAGTTAAGAAGAAACAGGCCAACGTAGACGCAGTAAGGGTAAAAGCAGACCAATTCAGGCTGCTGCTCGTAAACAAATATGCAGCTTTAGAACAGGAAGATGAAGACAACATAGAGGTAATGAACGAAACCGTAACTACGCTGATCTCAGAAGCAGCAATTGAAGTGGGAGCTAAGGCACCAAGGCAACTTCCAGAGCTTACCAGGAGCTTACCAAGGTAAGCTCTCCCAAGTAACAAAGGACCTAATAAAGAAACGACAAAACATGGAAGTGTCAAACTCGAGAGAATAGATAGAATACGCTGAACTGTCGAAACTGACCAACAAGAAGAAAGTAAGGGATATCCGAAATTATAACGTGGAAAAGATTGATGAAGCAGTAAAATATGAACGCAGTATGAAATCAGTGAGAAAAGAAAACTTGGCATAGGACAAGGCAAAATATATGCACTGAAAGATAAGCAGGGTAATATCATCAGCAATTTCGATGACATAGTAAAAGCAGCGGAAGAATTCTACACTGACCTATACAGTCCCCAGAGCAGCCAAGCTGCTTCCATTAGAAGTAGTGATGAACAGGATACAGAAGCTCCTTCTATAACTAGCGATGAAGTTAGAAGGGCCTTGCAAGACATGACCAGGAAAAAAAAAAGCTGCTGGAGAAGATGGAATAACAGTCGATTTAATCAAAGATGGAGGAGATATAATGCTTGAAAATCTTGCGGCCCTTTATACGCAATGCCTCACGACGTCAAGTGTACCGGAGAGCTGGAAGAACACCAACATTATACTAATCCATAAAAAGGGAGACGTTAAAGAATTGAAGAATTATAGACCGATTAGGTTGCTTTCAGTATTGTATAAAATATTTGCCAAGATAATTTCCAATAGAATCAGGGCAACACTTGACTTCAGTCAACCAAGAGAACAGGCTGGCTTCAGGAAGGGATATTCTACAATATATCATATCCATGTCATCAATCAGGTAATCGAGGAATCTGCAGAGTACAATAAACGTCTCTATATGGCTTTCATAGATTATGAAAATGCAATTGATTTAGTAGAGATACCAGCAGTCATAGAGGCATTACGTAATCAAGGAGTACAAGAGGCATACGTGAATATCTTGGCAAATATCTACAAGGATTGCACGGCAACCTTGGTTCTCCACAAGAAAAGAGGAAATATCCCTATAAAGAAAGGGGTTAGGCAAGGAGACACAATCTGTGTAAGGGTGAGGTTGAAGATTAATATGCCGAAGACAAAGTTAATGTTCAATAGCCAGGCAAGGCAACAAGAATTCAGGATCGCCAGTCAGCCTCTAGAGTCTGTAAAGAAGTACATTTATCTAGGTCAATTATTCATGACTGACTCTGTGAATGACTGACCCTTTATTATTTTTTCTTCTCGCTCCTTCTTATCTATTCTCCCTCTTTCGCTCTCCCAAGCGTAGGGTAGCCAACCGGGCACGTCCTTAGTTAAGCGCCCTACCTTTCCCTTTTCATTTCTCTCTCTGTCTCTCTGATTATGAGAAAGAAATTTACAGAAAAATAAAATTGGGTGGGAATGCATACGACAGACATTACCAAATCCTGACTGGGAGCTTACCACTGTCGTTGAAAAAAAAAGTGTACAATCAATGCATTCTATCGGTGCTAACATATGGGGCAGAAACTCGGAGGTTAACAAAGAAACTAGAGGGCAAGTTAAGGACCGCACAAAGAACGATGGAACAAAAAATGTTAGGCCTAACGTTAAGGGGCAGGAAGAGAGCGGTGTCGATCAGAGAGCAAACGGGGATAGGCGATATTCTAATTGACATTAAGAGAAAAGAAAACAGCTGGGCAAGGCCTTGTAATGCGTAGGATGTATAACCAGTGGACCATTCGAGTTAAATAATGGATACCAACAGAAGGGAAGCGCAGTCGAGGACGGCAGAAAACTATGTGGGGTGTTGAAGTCAGGAAATTTGCAGGCGCAAGTTGTAATCAGCTAGCGCAAGACAGGGGTGATTGGAGATCGCAGGGAGAGGCCTTCGTCCTGCAGTGGACATAAATATAGGCTGATGAAGATGATGATGTTGTTAAAAGCCTTATAGAAAATCGAAAGTAGCCATGTTTGTAGCAGTGCAGAGTTTGGAATAAAGAAGCGCCTCAAGAAAGTTGGGCTACCTGGCCGGGAATGCCACCGCGAAGCATTCTTGAAGCCCTGAAAATGAGAGCTCCCTATGATGTTGCTCTTTCCCCACGTATGCACTTAGACTGCATAAGCGATGTATTTCTTTATTTATTTTTCTCTCTATATATATATATGTGTGGACCATGCACCCCTCTCTGCTTTTTGAAATGTCTTGGACAGTAGCAAGTCCGCGCTGATACCATTTTTCATTTTTTTTCTCTCGTTTGTCCTTCTCGTCTTGAAGATCATTACTCCATCTATTTTATTTTTCGGGCAACCCCGCCGGAAGCAGGACATCAGCGCATGAAGTTCGGTTGCCCACTTCCGTGGCAGCATATAGGACCCCTGACGTGCATCCCTTGCTTGGAAAATTCATTGCACTCCTCAAGGCTGCGAACAAACTTGATGATGCGGAACTGTCCTCGCTTTTCAAGCGCGACATCAAGCGACTGTCGCCTTCAGAACGTTTTTCATGAACCTCAGCAAAGCCGGCTGCGCGTACTGCGCCGTCGACTATACGCTTACTGAGTGGCCTTTCGGCTTCAGCATTCGTATAAAATTTATTATACGAGTGTCGAAAAAGAAAACGACACTCTGAAAGAAGTACGCGCGTTCTTAAAGCAACCCGACCTTGATGCGTTGTTAACGACATACTGCTGTCGACAACGCCATTTTCTTTCTTTTCGGAATAAACGATACGCAAAAAATAAGGGGAAAAAGGAAAGATAACTTGTTGCCTGACTGAGGAACATAAAAAGGTCGGAGACGAAGCATATGCCGGATTAATATTAAACTCAGTAATGACCGCACGCGGTGAGCCACACTGATCAATATACACGTCGTGTATAGCGCAGTAGATATTGACTCCGGCCGCACGCAGTTGCTAAGCGTTGTGGTCGGAGCGTACGAGCCAGCTCGACTGTCTGATCGCGGCGCACCGCAGTATAGTCGCAATCTATAAGAGCCTCCTCAAGTTGCAGTGGACCGCCATTTCAATTTTTGAAACTAAATAATGCGGACTTTCTTTTGCGATATCCTGTTGCACATGCAACTCGCTTCATCTCTGCGACGGCATAAAAAATTTCGGCAGAGCCTATCGCACGATGAGTGTCGATGGTAGCGTTTAGCATAGAATCAATATATCGACACAACGCATTGCCACCGTCGAAACGAGTCGTGTACTGCAGCGGGATTCCTATTTCGCGCGTCGCTAAGAACACTCGGCGCCACCTAGCACCGTCGCTGCGAAGCCGGCGCGTGACCTCCGAAATGCATGGCACCCCGGTGCGTGCGAACGCTGAGAAACGCGTCATGCGGCAGCGGGGCTTTTCTCTCGCACTTCTTTCTGGACACGCTTCGCCATCTAGTGGCGCTGCCGTGGAGTTCGCGCGTGGCCTCCGAGACGAGAAGCGTGGCGCGCCGGTGCCTGCGAACGCTGAGAATTGTTTCCTCGCTTGCCGCACACCCAGTGGCACACACACAGTGACCCAAGTGGCGAGAGGTTCGTTGATAAGCGACACGTACCCAGTGCATATATGATAAAGCATCTGGTTGGGTCCTTGAGGAACCCCTGGAACCCCTGGTTCGATTGCGCTCAGCATCGGAGAAACTTGAGCGATATTTTTCGTCATTGTATAGAGTGGTACATTCATAGCGGCACATACTTAGTTACCCAAGTTGGCGTAAAGACGTTCATTGAAGAGTGGCACACATCAATACTGGCACATATCCAGTGACCCAAGTTGGCATCAAAGAGGTTCATTGAAGAGCAGCACAGACCGAGTAGCACATAGGCAGCGCTCCAAATCGGCGTCAACGAGTTTCATTGAACAGCGGAACCTACCCAGTCCCGCATCTACAGTGACCCATGTCAGCGAGAAAGAGATTCGTTGAAAAGCGGCACGAATGTACACATTGCCACATACTCAGCGACTCAAGTCTTTCACTCAGTGACTCAAGTCTACATAGCCTTTGGCGCAGTAGAATGTGTGACAGGCACGCTGAACCACCGCGAAGCACTCGGTCGTTTTTTCGGGAATCTGCTGCCTACGTTCGCAGTGTGTACGCTGCTCAAGAAACAGCGCCGGACTGGATGCCTTTATTGGACGCGTCCACATGCTTGCCTGACTTTTGAATATGTACCTGTAGCGCCTTGTCTCTTGTGTTGCTGAAGATTCTGCTCCCATGTAATAAAGAAAAAAAAATACTCAGTGACTCAAGTTGGTCCGATGGTCGGTTTCGAACCGTGCTCCCACAGCACAGCCAAGACCGATGCCCTATTCGTCCATGGACTAAACAGTGACCCAGGTTGGCGGGAAATCGGTTCGATACATACATACATAGGTAGCCCCCGGAAAGCGCTTAAAGTACCCTAGGAATGCTAACGCAATAATAGCTCCAAATTATATCCTATTATATATCCTTGTATAACGATTTATTGTTGATTCCACGGTTCGATTCGGCTAGCAAAATATGCGTACAAGCCACAGCTATGGCCTCGTAGTTTCCGCCTCTATTGCGGGTGGACGCGAGTTCAAATCCATGGTGCCCCCAGTTCCCCACCGGTTATCCAAGTGGGCGCAGGTATGCCCCGGCCTGAGGCTCGGATTTCTTTAGGGGCGAATTTTCCTCTGGAGGCAGCCCGTGCAATACAAATCTCGTGAAACCCTGAGGGCACTGCGAAACCCTGAAAAGGGGGTTCGGGGCCTCTCCCATGGCGGCAATTTTCAATGTGGCATTCCAAAGCAGCAATTAGGTAGGTATGTCCTCGGGTTAGAGAGGGGAACCTCTTTCCAGGCGATGTGGTCTTGCAATAGCCGAGTATCAGGCCGGGAGCGCACTTGAACCTATTTTACCGGGAGGTACCTGGAGGCAGCTAAGCTACCTCGTATATACAGCCGTGGCGGATGTTCCAAGGCCGTTGTTGTTGGACAAGGGGCGTCCAGAGACTGTGCCTAGAAATCTATATAGAGCCTCTTTCGAGATGCGTAGCCGAGCAGCAGGCCGGGAACATCTCTACCCATAAGAAAAACCGGTGGGTCTCCGGTGACACCGGGATTCTAAACTAGTACTTCCCACATCAATAATAAATTAGCCACCTCTATAATATAGACCACCGCTGCGGTTACGTTCCTTCTAGAGATATAATGTGCTTGGTCTACGGGAAGCATAAGAAACGACCACAAAGCGTCTTTCGAACGCGAACATAAATGTAAACATAACCCATTCAGTCACAAAAAAGGACGAACTGTCAATAAATCTGTCCAAGAGATACAATTTTATTTCAAGTCGCTGCTTATTTGAGTGAAATGAAGTGCAGGGGATAGAATGACGGGCTTTGTGCATTCTCTACTCAGTGCTCTTCTCTTCTCTACTGATTCTACTCTGCTCAACTCAGTGCTCCAGACATTCTCTACTCAGTGCCTAAAGAAAGCAAACATCAGTTTTCATTTATAAAAATGGAAATAAATGTACATTTTTTACAATTTCGCCACGTGTGGAGGAGTCATGAGCCGCTGTTCTTCGCATCAGCCTTTATCATTCAGTATCAACGCAAATCGTAATGACGGCATAAACACCACCGCGAGGAGCAGCCTCTTGGTGTTTTCCCCAAGCATATTTACCTTTGAACTGAAGCACGGTAATTCACGCTGTCAGAGTTACTTTCGAGCGGAGCTCGTACAGTGACATAGAAGGCAAGCGGACAGCAAGAGCAAAACGCAAGTTTTCTGTCTCCCTCTTCAAAGAGGAACGCAGCATATTTTCAACCGGGCCGCAACAGGGGCAGACAAGGCATAAAAAAAAAAAAAAAACTGTAACAGCGCTGTGTGATTTACCCGCTTCCTTTGTTTCGAGAAGCGAGCATCGCGGTACACCTTCAGCAACGACCCGAGTGCGGAATTATATAAAACGCTTCGGAGCGCATTCTCACCGCACACCTCAGAGCGCATCGTGCCGCGAGGCTCTTATGTAGCGTCCCTTCGCGAATCTGCCGCCCCGCCCCCAAGCTGTCTTTCTTTATATGCCCGCTATATGAAGGGAGGAAGACTGCGGGAAGCAAGGCTCTGTACGAAGAACGCTCGGCGGCGGCGTCCCTCCGTGTTTTGCTCAATTCTCTCGACGAGAAAAAAAAATGGGGTACTCGTTGAACGCCGATAAATTATTCTTCTTCTTCCTCGCAAGACTCAGGCACGCGCGGCCGTGTTTGCACGGCTCCTCCGAATCGTTTTACGCTCGCTCTCGATCCGCGGCGGCAGGCCGGCTGACGGAAGAAACAAAAGAAGAGAAATCGCGCCCACCCGAGCACGCGCGCGTGCGCGCCCGTCGCGACGCGTGGAATTCGAGAAAAAAAAAAAAGGGTGGCAGCCAGGCAGCGGCTTCCCGACAGGAAGCGTCGAAATTCGCCATGGCAGGCCACGTGCGCACGTCGCACATTATTTCTAGAACTGTATGTTTATTTCTCTCTCTCTCTCTTCTTCTTTTTTTTTTCATTTCTCTTTCGCTCTCTCTCTCTCTCTGCGCTTCCCAGATTTCGAGTAGCGGGAGTCTCGCCGTCACCGTGGTTTGCTGATGCGATGTATAGTAGCCCGTTTCGGGCGACATTTTTCACCGGTTCAGTTCGACAGCAACGGGAGAAGAGTCGCGCGCGCAGCAGCGAAACAAGGCGCCTGCAGGATAGCGCGTGGGATAGGACAAACAAACCGATAAAAAGTATACAAATAAAAAGAAGCGCGGAGTTGAGCCTAATGGAAAGCCGCAAAACGGCAAAACCGCGATTCGGCGGCAGCGCCCGGAGAGCCCGCGCTGATGCGCGCACTCGGCCGGCAAGCAGAAAAGCGACGTGTCGAGAATGCGTTGCGCGCGCCGTCCTGTTTGCTGCTCTCGCCTCCCGGCTTGACCCCCTTCCCCGATCCGCGCACCGGAGACGGCGCAGCCCCGTGGGGGTTCACTTTCGCGCGGAGTGGCCGCCTACGCCCTACGGTCACGCGGCGATTCCCCCGCGTTCTATCGCCGTTTCATATTGGACATGCTCAGCTGCACGGGGCGTGTCACTACCGTTATGGTTCAGCGAGGAAAGAGAGAGCAATAGAGGGGAGGGGGGGGGAGCTAGCGACGCCAATCAGACACGTGTACGGTTTGCTACCCTGCAGGGAAGGAAAATGGTGAGGGAGGAAAAATAAAGAAGGTAGAAAGTGTAAAGCACTGCACGCATGCGTGGGGCTGCCCATCACCTCTACGATAGCCGCGTTTGCATGAATGCGACAGTATGCGTCGCATCCTTTAGCGCCTCACGGTTACGCGACAGCGTTATACACGTGGCGCATCCGTCATCGACCGAAGCAAGCCGGAACCTGTTTCCGGAAATTTGCGTTCCGCCGGTGAGGAGGAGCACGTGGCGATTCCGTCTCTGCCTCAGTGCAATACACCAGCGTTTACATGCACGGCGCTTGACGACGACATACCCATTCTCGAACTACACCTCCTGTCGCATCAATGCGATTCGTCTTCCTGGCGCATTACGGCCGTTTACATGAACGCGATGCGACGCGCCACTTGTTCCATTCATACATGCGCCCCTGATCAGTCGACGATGCCAGGCGATTCCATAAATTTCCGCCGGCGACGCGTGAGGCCACGGTCCCGAATCTCCATCTGTGAAATTGTCAAGGTATCCAGATGGTTTAACCATGACCTGGCTACAGGAAGAGCGCGCGCCCGGCTCAACTCTATAGCCAGGTCGTGGTTTAACTGTCTGAAAATGGTCGCGCTCGACGTCGTAACGTGGACATAAACACAAGACGATTTTACCTGTTCCTTGACAGTGGCATGAGTCCCACAAGGGTGTGTGCCATTTTATAGAGGAAAGAGCATACAGGCTTTCGTAAGCCACCTGTAGCGAGCGGCGGCTGAGTGAAGTTGCATCGAAACGGGAAAAGTGCGATGGCATTTATAGGGTCAAAGTGTGTCGAGGCTTCTGATCGAGACACTAGTAGTAGTAGTTGGTTGTTTATTTAAATAATTAGATCGACAAATAAAGGAAAAGTAAGAGGCAGGAAATCGCTGCTAACCACAGCAACTGTCTAGCGCAGTCTGCTGACACCTTAACCGCGGTCAGCAGGAGACACTCGGGGTGTTCCAGGAAGCTTGCGTCTTGGTCTTGGTGTGAGCAAGCAAACGAAGACTCCTCGCAAGATTTGTTCTCGACGGCGGTATTGGAGCTGGCTGGTTCCTTTATGGGTGACCAGCCAGCACCATGACAAGGCGTTACCGACGATGCCAGTCACCCGACAGCCATTGGAAGATGATGTCACGTCCGTTACAAAGAAGAGAGCTTTTGTCTTCGTGGCTATGGTGTTGGGCTGCTAGCACGAGGTCACGGGATTGAATCCCGGCCTCGGCGGCCGCATTTCGATGGGGGCGAAATGCGAAAACACCCGTGTACTTAGATTTAGGTGCACGTTAAAGAACCCCAGGTGGCCCAAATTTTCCGGAGTCCCCCACTACGGCGTGCCTCATAATCAGATCGTGGTTTTGGCACGTAAAACCCCATACTTTTTTTTTCTTGATGGAGAGCTTCTCTTATCTCAATATACCAATCGCTCATATGTCCTGCTTATGAGAACTGACTGCAAACATTGAAGGGTTGCCTTTCGAGGTACTGCTTATAGGACACATGCGACACTTGATCTCCATTGTGACAAGTACGGCTGGATGACACGGCCCACGTAGATGTGGCGGATGAGACCGATTCATAAGTGGAAAGGTGCGTCCTTGTTCAGTCTTGTTCAATAATAACACTGTCATGTGTTGTATGGCCACTGTTGAACGATTGGTCTTACTGTCGGAACGACTGTTGAACGACTGGACTCGCAATTCCCGGAATCGTAAAGTTTACTTGTGATTGTCGAAGGCGCCACAGGGGTCTTGGTGTAAACACAACGGAAGGCAGCCTTAATGGGTGAGTCCCGACAATTTTTTTTCGAGCTCAGCCTGCCCTGCGGCATCATTATCATCATCATCATCAGCTTATGTCCACAGCGGGACGAAGGCCTCTCCCTCCGATCTCCTATTACCCCAGTTTTGTGCTCGCTGATTCCAACTTGCGCCTGCAAATTTCCTAATTTCATCGCCCCACCTAATTTTCTGCCATCCTCGACTGCGCTTCCCTTTCCTGGGCACCGATTCTGCAAATATGATGGTCCCCGGTTATCTACCCTATGCATTACATGGCTTGCCCAGCTCCATTTTTTTTCTGTTAATGCCAACTAGAATATGGGCTGTCCCCGTTTTGCTCTCTGTACACAACGCTCTCTTCTGTCCTTAACCTTACGCCTAACATTTTTCGTTCCACTCTTTGCGCGGTCCTTAACTGCTTCTCGAGCTTCTTTTTGTTAACCTCCAAATTTCTGCCCCATATGTTAGCAGCGGTAGAATGTAATGATTGTACACTTTCTTTTCAACGACATGGTAAGCTCCCAGTCATGATTTGGTAATGCCTGCCATATGCAGTCCAACCCATTTTATTCTTCTGTAAGTTTCCTTCTCATCATCAGGGTCACCTGTGAGTAATTGACCTAGATACGTACTCCTGTACGACTCTAGGGGCTGACTGCCAGTCCTGCATTCAAGTTTCCTTGAAAGTCTATTGAATATTATCTTTGTCTTCTGCACATTAATCTTCAACCCCAATCGTACACTTCAACGTCTTCATAAACTGCCCTGCGTACATAAGGGATTTAAATAATAATAATAAAAAGTGCACTCCCTGATATGTGGCTTGAGGTCTCTGCGCCGGTAAAACAGCGATACACTGATTTTCTCGCTGTGGAACGAGAAGGGCGGCTTTTTGTACGACGCCAGCGTCTGTAAATGGATGCCGCGCATCATGATGTCATCACGGTGGTCACGATGCACTGTATTTTTGTACCATCGGGAGGATAGGGACGTCGGATGGGTACTCTGGCTCTCAACTGTGACGTACGCTCTGGGCGGATAACGTTCTATAACATCCCCCCGCAGCGGGCAGCCAGCGCGCTGCGACAACGAGGAGTACAGAGCTGCAGAGCGCTTTCTACGAATACTTGAAGTCTTCGTAGAAACAGCTTGTATACAGCTGCAGCATGGAACGTGCAGATGTGCCCCACGTTTTCCACACAAGAAGTTTAGTACGTGAGCAATGGGAAGTGTCTCCTCCTGAGCTATAGGAGCAGGGGTGGCTCCACGAAAGGTCCCTGTTCAATGATAGCACCTAAAAAGCGGTGAGTCATGTGGTAAGAATGAGTCTGGCCGTTGATGAAGACTGCTGGGATACGTTGTCATGGTGTTGCCCGTAAACGCAATCAATGCACATTTCTCAATGAAGACACTGAAGCCCTGTTTGCGGAGATAGGAAGACCTTAGTGCGCTACACTCTCAAGCCTTGCACGAACCTGCAGACGGGTAGCTGCAGACTCTAAAGTCAAATTTTATCACAGTAATTGACAGGTGAACTGACTTTGCTAAGGCTTTCAGCGCTAAGGAAGCGCAGGCTGAAGGAGTGCTTACACTATGGACATTGCGTATCCTGGTTCTTTTGCATAATGACAAGGGGATGTCAACAAATCATCATCATCATCATCATCATCATCAAAGCCTGATAAGTCTCAGGAACACAAGTGGTTTGGGCCAGTTGCCTAACTTTCGTTCCAACCTCGTTCGAAGCAGATTGGCCTAAAGTCTCTTCCACCATATGTACATCACTTGTTTTATATAATCAATCAAACGATCAATCGATGAACTAATCAATCAATCAATCAATGCAAAGGAGACATACTGCACACGCCAACTGCGGTATGTCTGCGGCGGGGGTCCATTCGCGTTGATCGTCTTGCTAAAAGCCGATTGACACAAGCGGGCTGAAATGCATGCTTAATTCCTTGATTCCGCGTCAGTATTTCAGTTTTCGCGTGCCTTCGGTTAAGCGTTTCTGTGAACCAAGCCCTCAGTACCCATAGCTTTTCCCGGCCGAGTTATTATGCCTGTGGGCGGGGGAATGTTTCTCTTTCAAATTAGCGCAGTTAGCGTACACAGGACGCAGAAGGGCTAGGGCATGATGGAAAAAAAATAGTACAAAAATTTACAACCCTAAAATTCCCCATGGTTCTTGAGAGGGCACTGCAGAATGCGTAATAGATCTAAAGGCAACAAGGCGTCAAATATAGAGAATTTTAGTACGCTATTCTCGCTTTCTTTTTGGTGTCGTATTATTTTTTTTCTTTACTTCTTTTCATCTCTCGTGTACAACGTCTAAGCGTGAAAAAACAGCAAATGAATGGGCATCCTTCCCTTTGCGCATGGAGCAATAAGTTTTCGCGCACGTTGTCCATCTCTCGTCACACTGAATAGGCATAATGGCATGACTGAAATTAACGCCGACCTAAATCGTTATCACGCTCCCGTTCCGTCTCCCTCGCACCTTCTTCCTCGTGTGCCACGCGGCAAAGTTTCATAAAAACACCAACAAGCGTGTACTCGCTCGTGACTGACTGCCGCTTATTTTGTTCCTTCACCGAGCGCGCGAGCGCATTTCACACAAAGCCGGCTATGATCTGCGAAACTGGTGTTTGCGCTGGCGTGCGGAAGACGGCGAACAAGTAAACAAGGAAGCCCAAATCGGCGCTTTTCATCCGTACGTATATGCGAATGCTGGCGTCGGACAAAAGGCCGCCCTTCTCTTTCCATTGCGAGCCATGCGCACGAAGCATCCACACGAGACGGGGAGGCGCGTAAAATGCAAACGCCGTCGCTGCTGCCGTTCCCTGGCTGCTTTGCATCCTACGTCCTGTTCGGTGTTGGGGAGGGAGGCTCGCGTGTCTTTGGTGGCACCGCTGGCGCTCTCTTGCGGTCTATAAAAAGAAAAAAAAAAAAAGAAGGGCCGGACTGCCTGAAACGGCACACAATGCAGCGGCAACGGAAACCCGGGCCACGGCCGCCAGCTCCGTCCGCGAGAAGCCTTTCGCCGTGATAACGGTGTCAAGCCGGGCTCCGTAAATCACCCAGTACGACGTCTGCGCTTCAAGTTGCTTCATCCGTCACTGCCTCCCCACGTTTCCCTAGCGGAACGACGCACTCTGCGAGCGCCGGCCGACGCTCGGGACCTCCACGGTGAACGCTGCTGGCTCGCGCCGCGGCCACGCATGCGCCCATTTCCGAAGTGCGCAACCGCAGGGACAGGGTGGACCCCAGCCATCGGACAAGCAGGCAGTTGGATTCGCGAGGAACTCGAGCGCGTCTTTCACCGTTTCAGGACGGTATGTACACACTATAGGGCCGGTTGGTGCGGACTACATGCGTTGGTGAATAACGCAGATGCTGGCGCTATCGCCATGCTGGCTGTAGTTTTGTTAACTTGACAGTTGGCTTCATAAATTTCAAGTGCTCTCGTGTCACAAGATCTCCCTGAGCACTTGTCTACAGTGATTGAACTGTGGAGAGCACGCGCATTCCACGCAATGTATAAATCAACGTGAATAAAAAAAATTGTGTGTTTCCGCGAGTACGCGCTCCCTCGCAGTCTGTAACACAGACAGCGGCCCGAAATGTCCAACACAGATGCGGCGTACACTCAAAGGAATGCCGTAAGCAGCATTTAATTTTAAAGCAACATTTTAAATACCTTGATGTCTACTTATCTTCTGACTTATCTTGGAAGAAACATATATGTTGCATAACTGGTAAAGCCAATGGTGTGTCAATTTCATTAAGCGTAATCTCAAATCTGACCCAAAAAGCCTTAAACAAGCTCTTTATGTCACCAATGTGCAACCAATCCTTGAATATGCCTATACAGTATGCGATCATCATGGCCAAACACTAATCTATAAACTAGAGCGCATAGAAACCGTACTGCACACTTGGTCAGTTGTAATTATAACCTTGATTCCAGTATAACACATCAAGAATTAACTATTATTATTGTAGGAAAGCTTAAGCAGCGAAGAAAATTTTTCCGATTAAAATAGAAAGTGGTATTAATAAAAGCTTCTACATGATGAGGCCATGCTATACGTATCGCACAGAAATGAACACGCGAAAAAGGTTCGAGAAATAAGATATCGTACTGATGTAATTGCACATACTTTTTTTCCTTTTACGATTCGCGAGTGAGAACCGTTGGATGCGAGTGCTGTGGATGTTCCCGCAAATATATTTTCCTCATCCTTGCAAGATTTGCATGTCTGCTTGCCTGTTTTCGTTCCGGTTGTTGTTCCGACCCCCTACAATAATGCCCAATTGGGCGATGTAGGTTCATGAATGAATGAATGAATGAACGACTGAATGAATGAATGGCCGCAACAGTTTACGTATGTAGTAGGTGTGCTTCTTGCCCCCGTATTGTACATTGTCTTTTTCGTCATTAACTATTTAATATTGGGTATTAGCTTGTTATGGGTTCGGAAAGCTATTCCAATTTCTCGTTTCTTCTAGCAATACTTTTATGTTATGGGAAAAATGACGAAAATTGGCGATCGCCGATGTTGTATTTTTTGAGTGCTCAGTGACGGCCCTCCATTCGTCGCCTCCGTTTATGTCCCTGAGCGATTTTTGGGCAACACAATAGAAAGTACGTCTTGAGGGAAACCACTTCCTTGAGTATATTCCGTCAAAGCTGCTTTATAGTGCGTGGGTATGCGTGTGTGTATGATCTAGGCAAAACGGCCCATAGAAAAGCATTAAATACTTTTCACCTTTTACCATGCGTCCAAGTAAGTATGGTTATTCCCAAACAAATTATCAGTTCTCAAGTGAACCAGAACTGCTGCTTGTCGTGGTTTGGAATTTGTATTTTCTTTACTTTTCATGAGGTTCGGAAAACATATGCACAAGCTCGTATTGTGGACCATAGGAATGAATGGCCGCGATGAGGATGATTTCTAATGGCATCCCCTTCAAAACAGGGCGGTGACAAATAGACGCCTAGCCTGGTTGAGCTAATCAGGTATTATATACATCTATTGCATTTTAGAATTTGGCCTATCTCTCCTTGATCTTTTCTCTCTGTGTTGTAACATCTATCTATATTGTACGGTTCCATATGCCTGTAACGATTCTCGGTTCTATCAATCTCTAGCCTCTTTTTTTTTCTCCATCAATATTTTAAACGTCTCTTTCTTACTGTCTCGGCAGCTGACCAGGTTATGTTTGCATCTGGTTTGAATGGCAGCACTTCTGGAAGGTGGACTGTCTCTACGGTTCTCGCTGGGCCTTTCTTTGCATTCCATTACGTTGTGCCGAGTCGTCTCCGAACTTTTGCTGCAGGAGGCATATGCTCTAATTCTGTTGCGAAAGTTTGCTCCCGTATGTTTTTGTCCTCAGGCAGCCAGTTCGGGTCAGGAATAGCAAGGCACTGCCCTTTGCGTTCGTGCCCTTTGCGTCAGATGTAGCTGGCTGGCAAAATGCCAGTCAGAGACATCTGACGGCAGACGCTAACCGCAAGGATGAAAGTTATCGAACTTCCGGCATCCCCATTTCAAGCCTTCGAAAATGCTTCAAGGCTCTCCTATGCAGCACTAGAGCGCGTCTTTTAAACGGTTGAGGAATGACAAGCTGGCGGTGTAGCCTTTCAGAACGCATGCATTCCGGAGGCAGTGGGCAGCAAATTTCTTCCTGGATTCATCCTAAACGCCCTGGAAAGCGTGCGTTGTGGAAAGCGATAACACCTGTTACTCATTCCTCAATGTTTTAAAAACGGTGACTCGGCAGTGCTGCAGGAGAGCGCCTTTATACAGCCACCCGCTCGAGTCGCAACGCGCGGAGAACTATAGGCTAGCTCAGGAACGGTTGCAGCTGCAACCCGCAGGCGCCACCTTCACCTCCTCGAGCCCATGCCCTGCCTCGGAATCCTTGAATAAACGGATATGGTCCAACCGACCTCGCCGTCTCTACAAAGCAATTTCGGAGGCTCGATAGGTACTCCCGAAAGTTCGATACTGTCATCCTTGGGAGTTAGAGCGCCTGCCGTCAGATGTCGCTGACTGGAACTTTGCACGGGCTCCCAACCGCCACATATTTTGCCCCCGCCTGGGCTGGCGTTGCATGCATAAGGTCGCTTTTCGGGTAATAAAAGCAAACGTTGACCGTCAACGCGTCGTGCTGTCGTTCTTGGTGTGTATCGTCCTTGCGCTGTTTACCTTACACGTCGTTGGCCGCCTTATTACGCGAACGGTGGGCGCACCCTATAGGTGCGCTTTCCTAGCATATGCGAGCGAGCGAACGTAAAGGTGTTTCGAAGTAAGCTCATGCAGACGACAGCGCCTCAACAAAGACAGCCAATATACCGAGAACTTCATATTTCAATATCCAATTCTTTTTTAATAACTTGGAAACTACTTGTTTCCTATAGAACATCCGTCGATGTTGAAGGAAACACCTAAATTTCGAAAGAAGAACTGAACGGGTAAAATATTTGTCTTCAGTTTTGGGCCTTGCATTAAAAATTGCATTCTTTCCGTTGACATTCGCCCTTTTGTCAAGTGTGCTATTATTGGCTGCCCCTTTCATCCCTGCGCTATAGGATGGCTAGCTGTTGGAATAAAGTGTCAACGGCGATTCAGTATGGCCCCGCCTTGTGCGTGCGTGTAGACGTTCGTGTGCGCGCGTGTGTTTTTTTTCCCCCGCCTGTATAACATATTAACACAAATAAACCTTAAAGGACGACTGCAAGACGAGGACTGCATGGTGACACTGGAATCACGACGAGGGAATGACGAACAGTGGATGACGACGACTGTGTGACGACAATGGGATGATGAAGCTGGAATGATGATGATGGCACGACTACAAGGGCACTATACGGCAATGGTATGATGACGCTGCAATGACGGCGACTATGACGATGACGCAATGACTTGCTTGCTTGTGCTTTGCTATCTCGCACAAGGGTAGGAGATGCGAACGCCCATTTCCACCACCCTGCCAATTCCCTCGCTCCCGCCGCTTTAATTCGCCACTTTACGCCTCCTGCGATGGAGTTTTTAAGAAAGCGTGACACCACCTGCTGGCGCGAGAGGCGTGGAATCAAGTAGGGCGGAGTCCGACTCCCTGCCGCCTCAGTTGGCTGCATATAGTTATCGATTGCGAAGAACATGCTTCGCTTGTTCCCACCGTGTATTGCGTGTTTTTGCACCTGTAGCACTTAAAAGAGCTAACAACTTTTGTGCCTAGGTCAGAGACGCTACAATACCGTCCTATAAAATAGTTGATCGCCTCATTCGCCAGGCTCATGCAGAAACCGGAATCGAGCGCTGCCGCGCCGTCCCTGCGACGCAGTGTCGTTACCAACGCTACTGTTGCGACCTCAATTGCTACGAACAAGACGGGCTGCATCACAGGGTTCAATTTTATTTACCCCTTTCCAACATTTCACCCCGTTCGTACGAAGCAGAGAGGAGAACGCAGGATACTGGCCATTCAACGTGCATGGCGAATGCGAAATTAAGTGCACTCCGCGACGGCCGCTCACATTACAGACGGAGCGCCTTGACAGCCGAGCGAGAACGAAAGAATATGCAGCCACAACTTCATTCGCAACAGGGAACAAAAAGGACCGCGGCGAGCCATTTGTGTCGACCATCTTTCCACTGATGCTAATTTTGACCACATGCGACGGAAATCGCAATCGCACTCGAAGTAGGAGGCCTGCGGCGTCCGGTCAACAACTTGGTCGCACGCCGCACCGACTGCATTAATTGGCGCGATTCTTGGGTGCCAACACACAAAAAGTAAAAGAGAAAAGAAAAGAAAAAGGAAGATCATTCGAAATTGCGCAAAGAACCATTTGTATGGTTTGCTTTAGAGTGTCTGGCGACTCCAACTCTCATCAGCGTCATCTATATGACGCTGAATCTGCGATCGTTCATTTGTTGCCACGTACAAATGTGTTTCATAGAAATTTCGTACTTATAAAGTACCGATCAGTGCATGCCGCGTACCACGCCGACCACGGCGCGCGCATCCGTCTTGTTACCCAAACAACATCCAATAATTACGATGCAGCATCGTACATGTACGTTTTAGGAGTTTAGCATGCAGGGTTTAACTCGCAACTACTAACGTGTGTGCCATACAAATCATTCATAAAATATTGTACATGACCTCCTTCCTGTTTCTCGCTGCCAGTGGCGGCATATATACCGACCTTGCCAGTTACACGCGCGCTCGTATAGTTACGAAAGCCAGCATGCACGTATCCCTGTACCCCACCCCCTCTTTAGCGTTTAACCGTAAGTGAAAGACGGCTGTCAACTAAAGGCTCGAAGATGACGATTAAGACGGTTAAAGGCCACGAGAAGCGAGCACTGAGCGAGAATAACTATAAAGCCGAAGGTCGGCGGGGGCGGTTTGGCCTCAATGAAGTGGCCTTGTTATGATTTGACCGAACATGCACTTCATCGATTTGATATTATGCAGACACAAATTTAGTACAGAGAATTAGGCCCGATAGAACGTCGCAGAGCTTACCTTGAATTCATGTCGTGCGATGCTCGCTATACTTGCGAGTTGCAGCGCCCCGAAACACCCGAAATGTATAGTACGCCTTACTAAGTTTCCTCGCCTAAGTTGTGCAGAGTGGAAAGGCGGAAGAAGCATTCTGGGTTTTTAACATCCTCAAGACCATGGCGCAACACAACCGAAAGTGGGGGATCCATACTGGCCCAAGCATTTTCGCTAGCGGCCACCTCACGTTGTACTACCCAATGTTGCGATGGGGGTGTTAGTAGTTGCTTTTTTCGCTGCGGCGCCGGGGCAGCGCAGGAGCCTATAGTGACATAACTTTTGTGAACGCGCGTGTAGATTTGTCCATCCTGTAAAAGCTCCGGGTTGGCTATTAGAACCTGCAGCCAGACGGGCGATAGAAACAGAGGCAGTGCAGCCTGCTGACAGTTCGAGGAAAACAAACTGCTGTCCCGAAACCACGACCGTTACAAGAATTCGCTGCTGCTGATTCTGAAGGTTTGCCATGAACACGACGGGAGTCATCGCGGCGAAAATCAATGCATCAGGTCAGAAAGCGAGACTGGAGAAACATTGCGGGGTAATGGCCGATCAATATACTCCACGAACCTATCTTGTTTTTCTTTTCTCTCCCCCTTGCTCTCTCTGACTTTCAGGCACCCTCTTCTTTTTCTCTTTCTTCTTTGTCTCTCTCTACCCGCGCGCAATTAGAACAAGACGAGTTCCGGTAATCGATATCCCCGCAATTCTCCTCAGGTGCAAATCGATGCACTTACACGACACGTGACAGAGCGAGAAGCGAGGCGCACCTTGCATTGGGCGGTGGGCAGACTGGTTGATGGAGAAGAGGAGAGAAGGGGTGGGGTTGGGGGGGGGGGGGGAGGCGACTATACGCGCAGTCGGGGGCACGAGGGGAAGAAGTTAGCCGCGCTCTGTCCCAAGACCGGAAAGTTAGTCGTGGGGAGGACTGGTCTGCAGCCGGCTTCCGCACCTAAAGCTTTGTCCAAGTTGCCAAGACTCATTACTCGCACACCAGGCATCCAGTAATTTGAATAGACACATATGGATCCCCCGAAAACGCACAGGAGGGGTTGCGGAGAACGACCTGTACATGCTGAGCGCAGAATGAGTAAGGAAAAAAAAAGAAAGAACGAATAATCAGCAGGAGCATACGAAAAAGCAAAAGCGCATTTCTATAGTTCACTACTTCACTTGTACGGAGGATGGGGAGTAAAAATACAAACGTCCACGAGAAAAATTTATTCCATACTACACTTGCATCGACACTTAAACAAATCGAATTACAAACATGCGCTTACTAAAGGGCTACCACGAGGTGGTTTCCATCGCAACGAAAGCAAAGGGAAAGGGCAAAGTGCTGACATGTATAAGCTACGACATCTGCATATTTCGTCGTGCAACATTAAATGAGGCGAGGCACTGTCAAATACAAGAGCCCCCCCCCCCCCCCCCCCAAAAAAAAAATAAGGAAGCAAAAGGCAATCAGAAAAATTGCAATAATAATAACGCCCCCCCCCCCCCTCCTCTCTTTACAGGAGAGCATCTAGACTCAAGTGATTATGTGCTGGTATGTTGAAGGTGCTTAACTAACGCAGCAAGTTCAAGCTCTCCAAAGGGTCGCAATTTGCCAGTCGTTCTAATTTGGGAGTTGACTTGGTGGGGTATATAGATGTTTCAACGATATCCCATTAAAAGCGGCATCATACGGACATAGCTTTGGCTTCGAAGTTTTCTTATTATTTATCGGTGAACTTGAGAATCCGTCGACCTTCTGCGAAGGAGCTGCCAGTTGTATTTGCATACGTGCAGAGAGTCTAACTGAAGCTCGCAATCACGATTATTGCGCATTGAAATATTTACTTCAGTGAAAGACATTCATGAACCTCAATATGCTTCATGTTTCAGCAGCAGGGAATCTGGTGAAGCATTTGTACCGATGAAAGATTTCTAAGTGGGCGTACTTAAGTTTCTGAGTTTAAACAAGCCGTTTTAGAAGCTCAGAAATGTGTTTATCACACAGCCAACAAGCACTTTAGAAGATCTGGTTACTATAGTCGTCCATGGTGTCGGAGATTATACCACTAATCGCTAGTCGCCAAAGGAGTTTTTGTTTTAATTTTTTGAAACTCGGTTATAGTATTAGCATGTAACATCATGAACTGCATGAGACGCGCAGCAGTGCTATGTATACCGATAGAGAAAACGAGATTTGCTGACTGCCCCGTGAGCGCCTGCTTCCCTTAGGAACCATAAAATAATTTTAAAGTTTGACAATATGTCTTTTAATGTGCTCACATTTCATTGAGGTACAGTGTCCATGCTATACATTTTTGCGAGAGTAGAACTATCTTGTATTGAGGGAGGCATATTTAAAGCTCAATTTCTCTATTCTCGTAGAATCAACTTGCGACGGTGAACATGGCGCTTTTAGTGACACAAACCAGTTTACATCACGAGCACGGATACTTGGGCTTGCTGGTGAAGCATTTTAATTATTTGTACAGTGCCGGCAGACATGACAAATAGGCACAGAGTACGACACACAGTGCTGTATGTGCTTCGTGTATTACTAATTCTGCCTACACACACGCTAGATATAAAGGTCGCTTCCGCACCCACGTCTTCTACAACCGACCACTCAAAAGAATGCATCGAAATGCTAACGACCAATCGTTGTGAACGCGTGCAGCTATAGCCATCTATAGCTATAGATGGCATTCAGTTTCGTCGCGTTAATTTGCTCTCGCCGGACGATGGACAGTCGTCGGCAGCAGCCATCCGGCGCCGCGCGCCCGTCTCTCGCCCGACATGCTGACGGTCTAGTCCGAGGAGTTCAGTGCGCTGTCAACCGCCGGCCTCGGCCATTTACGACGTGCGGGAAGATCGAGCGCTCTGATCGCACAGGGCTCCGTGCGACCAAGATTTGGGTGCGTGCTCCGTAATGGTCTGCCATCCCCCTCTTCACGCGAGACACGTCGCCGCCTCCGCGCCGTTTGCCTCGGCCGAAGGCTGAAACGGGCGGAAGTGAATGCGTGACAGTGGCCAGGCAGCTCACCTCGGCGAACGGCGCGAAAAACGGCACGCGACATGGAAGCGCATCACACACACACACACACCACAGCGCCCAAAAAATGGCCCGGGACAGCGGCGGCGTCCACAAGCGGGCGGCTGGCCGGCTGCAGGGATTCGATTAGGGAGAAGCAAACGCTTCATCGAGCCCACCGCCCCGCATACAAATGGCTCGCTTGGCTGCCGCCGTTTGCCGCAGAGCCGCTCTTCTTGGGCGCGCGCGCGGGACGCGTGCGCTGCGACCGCAGGGCAACCCACAGCAGCCAGCCGCCCTCTTGCGCGCTTCTTCTTTACTTCACACGCAAGGCACTGCGCACCCCGCCCGCCCGCCCACCCGCCGAGGGCGGACAGGCACAAAATACCGGCGCTGGCCGGTGCAAGTTGGACAGAAAATGCACTCTCGCGCGGCCACCACTGTTCCGCCGAACCGATGAGGAGGCCCCTCTCCCTTCCATCTTCCTGCCGAGCCTTTTCCAGCCGGCGAGTACGCGGTTTCCGCTCGGAGGAGTCCTGGCCCGCCGTGCTCTGGACTCCGGATGCGCCTTGCATCGCTGCGCTACATAATATGGGCTCCCGCTGCTGCTTCTCCTTTCTGCTGCTTCCGCGGTTGCAGCAGCGTGGACGTGCTTCAGAAACCCGCGCTCCACATTTCGGCCTCGCAAGCGGCGGTCACTTTCTGTTTGATTGGAGAGAATTCTGCCGCGGCCTTCACTCTGGGGCCTTGTGCACCGGTGCTGCGGGCGCCTCCTATAGGAGTGCTGCTGACACTTGCGCCATCATTCTTTCCTTTGCGCGCTGTGAGTGCGCCGAGCAACGCGGCGCAGAGTGGGTGCAGGGCTATTTTCAGCTCTGCGGGATGATACAGGCCTCGCGTACACCGTAGCCATAGTATCGACTGGTGCTGCACGCTGTTTACTTCGGCGGTTCAGAGTTTTCGCGCGCATTATGCAGGTCATACGTTCCGCTGCTGTGCCATGGCGCAGGATCATTATGCACGGCTAACTACGGTGTGTCGGATGCAAGTTGTGCCTTAGAACACATGGAAGGTGTTTATTTAGCGGTGCCTGGCGTTTCTCAGGATCCTGTAGCTTCGCCAGTATCTTTAGCCGGCATATATTACAGCTGCACATTCTTTTTCCTTCTCTTCCACGCAGTAGAACACCTAATGCTGTGGCACAGATAATGCGCGTGATGAAATATATAAGAAAAAGACTGTGAAGTGAAATTATACCTTTATACATTGCATTATCAAAATAGTGATCAATGTCTCGTAATCTCGACATACGCACAGTGAATTCGCTCCCACAGCTGTAGATTGTATAGCAAGCCAATCGTAGACTTGCATACCGATACAGCTAGGAAATTATATCTATCGACGTGAGATGCCTCTAAAGAAATTGCTGCGCCATAAAGTGTTTATCAATACGACGGGCCTTTCGAAAGCAGGCGAATAGGCAAGGAGCCGTGTCTGTTCGCCTCTTGCGATACTGATAGGCCTAACGCACGCAGAACACATCTCGTGAAATATTCAAACCAGCAGCAAGGCGTTCCTGACTCTCCTCCGAAACATACCGGGAAAGCGTGTACACTCCTTCACAAAAACGGCATACCCTGGAGCAGAACAATACACCGTACTCATAGCTCCAGTTGTTAAAAAAAAAAATTAAAAAAAAATTGTGCAGATCACACCCACTGTGGGAATCGATGTTAGGTGAAGCATTTTGAAGGCAGCTGGCTATGTAGCATTGTGTGGGGTTCCACAAAGCGTTACCAGGTTAACACATCTGTTTGTGCGAATCCAGTATTTGTGTGTGTGACACGAGTACAGTGAACTAGAATTGACACGAATGGGTGTGCGTGGCGAAAGCAGACAGACGACGACGACGGTAACGACGATTGCATAATTGCTTCGAACGATCGAATTGATGTGAACGAGAGGCACTGGAGGAGAGAGATGGGTAAGGAACGCAGAAGCTAAATGCTTACTGATGACAGAGCGTGGTGTCACTTAGAGGACACAAACGGGTGACTTGACGGTGATACTGTAGCACAACCTAAATATCGCGTCCTTTAATAGCCATTCGGACGAGTGGCGAGGTGCATTGGCTGAGCCGCAATGACGCTGCTACAGAATCCGATGCAGCATTGTACTCGGACACTATATGTGCACCAGGAAAGAGCACGCCTCGATGCTTGATTAGCGGCCTTGTAACGATGACAAAGACCCGGAAAGTCCGGTACGAGCTTTGGAAGGAACGAGGAGGCGGCGCGTTGCTGTCCGGCGCTCGGAAATCAACACCCATCGCACGCGTAATGGGACGACGTGCATGGTTCGTTCCCCACCTGCGGACAGTTGTTTTTTCATCCACTTTAATTTCTGTTAATTTATGAATTTATTTTCATTGAATAAGTAAGTACAAGTGATTTCCCCTATGTTCTCCTTGGTGTCATTGTTTGTTGGCTTCTTATGATATGATTAATAAAAATCGAGCCCCTCGGTTCCCTTTCTTCTCGTTCATATATATATATATATATATATATATATATATATATATATATAAAAGAAACGACCACGACAGCATCATGTAATCCGTGTCATGACATACATGCCCTAACAAGTATGTGATGTCACTGATGTCATGACATGACATGCTTTGTATGTCTTGTCATTCAGGTCATGACGTACATGATATTTTTGAAATCCATATCACTCATGTCATGACGCGCATGGAACTGGAAGCTTACCACTGTCGTTGAAATCTTCTTTCTTCTTTTAAGGGTTTTACGTGCCAAAACCAGTTCTGATTATGAGGCACGCCGGAGTGGAGGGCTCCGGATTAATTTTGAACCACCTGGGGTTACTGTCGTTAAAATGAAAGTGTACAATCATTGCATTCTACCGGCGCTAACATATGGGGCAGAAATATGGAGGTTAACAAGGAAGTTCGAGAACAAGTTAAGGACCGCACAAAGAGCTACGGAACGAAAAATGTTAGGCGTAAGGAAGGCAGCGGTATAGATCAGAGAGCAAATCCAGTACAATGGAGTAGCCGCCAGTAATTTTTTCGTTACTGAGATTTAATTGGGTAATTGTAATTAATTATCTAACTCGAGAAGTACTGTCCTAATTATCAAAGTGTCAATGAGAAAGTTGTAGAGCAACATGAAAACTCCCGATACAGCTTTCTGTTGCTCCATACGTGCTACATAAATGTGTTTTCCGAGTGTGAAAGAAGCCCGCGAATGCACGCAGAAATGCCGCGTGACTGGCTGCTCGAGGCACCTTGCGTGTATTCGCGGGCTTCTTTCACGCTCGGAAAAACACTTCACAGATAGAGAGATAGATAGATAGATAGAGAGCAGCATCAACATTTTAAGGAGTTTAGCTCATAGGACCGAAAATGCAAAGTATCTTATCTTTCTGTTCACTACTGTGGGTGATTGAGTGTGTGTGATGATAGATAGATAGATAGATAGATAGATAGATAGATAGATAGATAGATAGATAGATAGATAGATAGATATAGATAGATAGATAGATAGATAGATAGATAGATAGAAAACGCCTGAAGTTCACAAAGAATGCATCGCATAACAAAAGTGAAGCTCTTGCAGTAGATGGAGTGTTTCAGAAGTCGAAAGCTCTACGAGCAAGAACTAAAATCCTGCATGGCTTTTTCCCAATTTATCCGCACAGCGATACAGTAGATAGTTAGACTGAGCCTAATGAGGCGCTCTGGTTTGGAGTTGGCCGTATACGGATTATCGCCGTAAAGCTTTCAGAGCTCTATTGAGAAAACAGTTCCACATTTGGCAATACTACACTAATACGAATCAAGGATTGCAGAAATTATATAGGAAATCGCGTTGCTATTAGGAGTCTTTCCATTAACTTCCTATTATCGAATCCTAAGCTGCTTGAGCTCCAGACAGACAGTACAACTTTGAAAGTTGAGCTTTACTCACAGTTTTTGTTTCCTGGTGGAAAAAATGGTCGTGCTTTAACAACAGTGAACACTGATTCCCATAACGTACGCAATAAAATGTAATTTAATAAACCTGCTGTGCGTTTCCCGAAGTTGGTTTAGCTTTAAGCACACAAAAAATGAGATAGCAGCGCACCATTCAAGTAATCGGTTGTATTTCATTAACCTTACGGCTATGGCTTTGTAAGTTTGAGTTCATTTGCTCCAATTCTGATTGCAGAGGTAGCCCTTACGGCACACAAAACAACTTTGCTGCCCTCAGCTTTCGCTGTCTATGTTAGACAGTCTATGCTATCAAGGCTGCTCCCAAATGAAAGTACGTGAACCTGTTTTCACACAACCTATACACACTACAGGATATCGACTGAGGACAACTGGAAGCTTCCGTTCTACTAAGGGTTACACATTTGCAATTTAGGGAAACACTTTATTTTTGAGCACTGCACACAACAAATACTAACCATGCATTAGCAGCAAAGTTTAACGTTGCATAGGAGCGAAAAGCTGAGCGGCCGATGGAATGTCTGCTTTATTATTGTTCTTAATGTTTTAGCCCCGGTCACGCACTACAGAGCGAAAGGACAATATGTCCGTAAGATGTCGGCGTATAAGAAAGCGGCCACACGGAGCTCCAAAAGCGTCAAAATCCCTTCGCCGTAAAAGGAATTTACACGCATGTTTCGTTTTAGCTTTATCTTGTTCAGTCAGCGTGTCTGGTACACACGAAACATAACGCAGCAGTCGTAATACACGTCACCCTAACCAAATATAACGAAGCGTAACACACGCTGGCGGCAATCTCACCACTGCCCGAAACGCTCCTTCTCAGCCAGCGGGCAACAGCTCCCACTCCGTCGTTCGCACTAATTCGCGTGCTCTGCAAGAGGCGGCAGCATCGCATAAGTTATGGGCTACTCGTGGTAGGACCCAATCCATGCCTTAGCGTAAGCACAAATGCCAAGGGCCGCCAGCAGTTTGCGGGAAACAAGGCACGACGAAAAAAAAGAAAAAGACTCAAAACAAAAGAATTCACACCACTGCAACGGAATAAAGACGACGTAAAAGGGAGATCGAGAGCGAGAGAGAAAAACGCGCGATGAAATCACGCGTGTACACAGACCATCAAAGCAGCGGCCCATTACAGTTCGCACGGTGGCCGAATATATATTGCCACATCAGCGCTGACTATACGGGCTTGGCCTCTGAACGACGGCGCGGCATCGGCGCTGCCGCCGAGGAATTCGGGAGCACCAGGGCCGATAGGCAAGCCACCACGGGTGTCTTTTACGTTCTGTTTGCGCGCACCTGCACGGCGAACCTGCACGAGAACGGAGTAGGCGCGCGCAAGTAGGTTCGCCAGTGGGTGCATTAGCAGGGCCGGCTTGTGTGGCATTGATGCGAGGCGCGCTCCCCACGCCCTCTTCTTTTCTTTCTTTTTTTTTTCTTCTCTTTTTTTTTCTGCTTTCATCGGCAGCTGCCTTCGAAACAGAAAGTAAAAGTGTGCGGAGGGATTACTGGAAAGTAAAAGTAAAGGTTCGTGTAAGGAGTATTAGTGCGAAAGAGACGGGGATGGAAGAAAGTGCGTGCCTGGCTCTATACGCGTGCACCTATACAAGTAGATGAACATTTCTCGTGGCCTTTTCCGGGTAAACAAAATTGCACTCTGTAATACACGCCATAGGTAACAGTAAGTAATAAAATGGGCGAGAGGCAAAAAAAAAAAAAAAGGAGCGCATGAGGCGGCCTCAGAACGTAAGTTAATGGCACCATATAAATAGAACCAAACCACTGAGCCACGTTCCCACGTCAGCGCACGCCCTTACACAGTTAACGCGTGTGCGCGTGACCATAGTCTCTGGCTTTGGGTGAGTTCAACCTGTCTCTAATATGACGTCCTTCTCAACGTGATCTCACTCGTGGCTCCTATCAGCGAGGAACCCAAATTAAATTAACTAAATTCTTGGGTTTCACGTGCCAGAACCACGATCTGAGGCACGCCGTAATGGGGAACTCCGGGATAATTTTGACCACATGGGGTTATTTAACCGGCACCTAAATCTAGGTGCACCAGCATTCTTGCATTTCGCCCCCATCTGAATGCTGCCGCCGCGGCGAGGATCGAACCCGCGACCTCGGCAGTGCAACGCTGTAGCCACTGGGCTACAGCGGCAGCTTATCAGCCGGGAGTCGCAGAGAAGACGGCCGTGTGCGTCTAGTTCTGCTTTGCAGTATATACCGCGCTACACGCATGTCGTATACTGTCACGGAACCCCAATTAGCGTTTGCGTGGTTAATGAGTTTAGTTTTTTGGCGTCGATTTCACCTATAAAGAATAAAGAAAACGGCACGTGCTATAGGCGATGGAATGGTAGGCACGTGTTGAACTCGGAAGCAGCCGGTTAGTTGGACGAAAGGTTGACCTCCCTTGATTAAGGGACACAGGTCGGGGCACAAACTCGGCAGAAAGCGTTTGTGATGCGGGGCGTTGTATGGAAGTGGCGAGAGTGCGTCGCCACGAGCTCACTGGAGCTTTCACTGAAATCGCAGTCACACGGTAGCCACTGAAATATTATGTTGCGGCCTCTGTCAAACGCGCGACGGTAATGTAATCAGTTCGTTGGAGCCGCGGCGCGGAGCTGACAGGAGAGATGGTAGAGTCACCTTAAAAAAAAAAAAACTGAAAATATAGCCCACTGATTGGATAAACTGCACTACAGAGGGTGACAAATTGACTGTATATTCAGACAAGATTATCTGGATATTCCTGACGCGAGTGACTCCGCCCACTTCCGGGGAAATTTTAATGATTTTACAACGAAGCTGTTAGCCTCTCTCGGCGGTCGTCATTTTTCGTGTCCTCTACCGTGAACAAAAATTATCACCATCAGCAATGGCTCGTACCCCCCTAAGCCAGCAAAAATGCAATGGCTCATGCCCCCCCCCCCCCCCCCCCCCTCCTGTAATGCAGAGGCTACAAGTGCTCAGAAAAGTGAAGCGAACAGGGCATACATTCATTGAATTCACCCGTACAGCACACAGAACAGCATAAGTTTCAATAAAGGACAATCTCAAAAGCACCCGAACCATCAATAAAGCATTGCATATCAGCAGTTGTAGTGGTGGTTTTGCAACAGCTTCGATGGACATCCACTTTCGCATAACCGTGATGGCGAGTCTTTTTTTTTTTTTTTTTTTTTGAAGAGCGGCACATGAGCAGTGGCACATACAGTGACACACATATCCAATTACACGCACATAGCTAGTGACCCAAGTCAGCTTAAAAGGCGTTCACTGAAGAGCGGCGCACACCAGGTGACACTAGCCAGTTACCCAAATTGACGCGAAATTGGTTTATTAAATAGTGGCACATACCTTGTGACACACTGGCAGTGGCACATTCCCAATGAACCAAGTTTGTTGTGGTAAAGAAGTTCATGGAAGTGCGGCACACACCCAGCTGCACACACTCAGAGACCCAAATTTGATATCAAGAGAGAGAGAGAGAAAGAGAGAAGGAAAGGCAGCGAGGTTATGACCAAGGTCTCCCTTACACGAATGGAATTTCCCTGCTTTTCGCCCCTCCGAAAGAAATATGCGCCGGAGTCACGTCCCTGCTTTCATTCGTATCAAATGTATTGAGGGAGACAATGTTGCCTGTTTAGGTGTGTACGGTGAGGTGATTCCCACGTAAAGTACTGGAGATCATTACCAAACATTACAAAACGTTCGTGAGCCCCCGCTCCTTGTTATTATTATCCTTGTTAAATTGTTAAAAACGGACAAATGTCGACACATTCGATAACATCGTAGAAAATTGCTCGTTCTTGTAAATTTTACTCACCTTGCTCGCGGCGCCATGTGAATAAACAAACTTGGGATTGTGACCTCCAATATATCTCGGAAATGAGCTACGGAAGCGAGGCTGAAGAATTCACGAGCAAAATAAATCCGGGAGAAAAAGCAAAGAACCCATCTTACGGAAAACGCGTGGGAATGGCCAGAAACTGACGGCGCAAACGACTCGGCATTACACCACCTGCGCAAGAACGGCTTATTCTGATGCACTCAGCGCGGCATCGAACGGAGGATGTATGCCCCCCTCCCCCATCCCCGCATTCCCCACCAAAAAAACAGAAAGCAAGAAAGAAAGAAAGGCGTTTAGAATTTCCTTGCTTAAAAGGACACTTTCTTGCACGCATATTATTTTCCTATTACTTGCGCACCCGCATTCTCATGCTGACATTTTTCGTAGGAGCTACTTCTTACTACAGGCTTCCGAGAATATATATATATATATATGCAAATACCGAATACAAGAGAAATAAAATTAAGATTATTTCTTGTTTTGCTTTGCTTCTCGTGCCCGATAAACTAATTCATTTTCCCACCACACGTAACGCTTAAGACAAAGAAAATATTCGGCCTATTGAACAATTAAAAGAAAAAAAGAAAATGAAAGCACGTGTCGCGGAAACATAATGCGTTTGATAAAAGTTAAAGGAGTCCGTGGTCATTCGTTGAATCAATTTTTTTAAAAGGAGTTCGAAGCTGCCATTATTCGCGAGAGCAATTTCCGAAATTCTATTTCAGGGAAATCAGTTGTGTCCGTCTGTACACGGTGATTGAGACCCGACGAGATGAGAAAAAATGTTAAGAGCCCACCACGTTTCGAGAGCGGCGGGTCCAATATGTCAGCATATGCAGGCACCTTGGAATGTCTCGCTACCTGGGGCAGCACATTTTGCACCCTTGTTTCTTTCTCTGTTGAAAGGCAGTTCTTAAGCGTATAGCCGCCCACAACAACACAATAAGACAGGGCATGCAGTCAACAAACTTCTTTCGGTGCCCGTCGACAAGGAACCAATATCTACAAATACGAGGGACTGAGTGTTGACGAGATATACGATATAGGGCGGTGCAGGTGATGTTGTTTACTGTGAGCCGTTTCTGGTGGTCTTCTTTAAGAAGCGTTGCTGCAAACGTTACTCACACTTATGCGATACCGAGAAAAAATTTCGTAACACGAAAGTAGCCGAGGAAGTTTTCTTTTTCTTTCTTTTTTTCCCTCCTTTTTTTTTTTCGCGGCTTCGCTATACATGCCTGGAATTCAAACGGTGAAGTGTGGTTGCCACACGATAAAGTATACACTGGGCATCATTTCCATTTTAAGGCAGATGCATTGGCTGCCTGCAAAATGTTTCTCTCTCTTTCTTGTCGGAACACCGTGGGTCCGGTATTGCGATACATTTTGCTGTCACGGGTATGTCCAGCGTATTTCTTGTTCATGTCCTTCTCTGTGCTATCGTCGGCGGCTGTACGCAAGGTTTTGTTTCTGAGCAATAATGTGCAATTATTGATCCGACAAGCAGCTTCAGAAGATTTAGAAGAGAGGCGTACGTTTTTTGCAAGTTGAATCTACGTCAAACGGTGGATTGTAACTTCGATCAGCGCTGTGAGTGCTAAATAAATAAATAAATAAATAAATAAATAAATAAATAAATAAATAAAAATAAATAAATAAATAAATAAATAAATAAATAAATAAATAAATAAATAAATAAATAAATAAATAAACGATGTCATGTGAATTACGCTGCAGGTAGCCGGCAGCATCATTTGGGGTTCCGCAAACCTTTACAAGGTAGACCAACGTGTTTGTGTAAGGCGAGGTTGTGTGTATGACGCAAGCGTGTGTGACGCAAGCATGTGTGACGTAAGCGTGTGTGACGACAGCAACAGGACGACGGTGACGACTATCGTTCGACGCGAGTTTACGACACGCTGATTGTTGGTGTCTACATATAGGAACTGGACTGGCGTGAGCGAGAGAAACACGGATCCTGAGGTGAACTGCTAATAAGTGTTACACAACAGTAGGTATACTATCACAATAGTGCGTTACACAATAGTACGTCTCAACTATCGTGCACCAAGATTTAAAAATATGCGAATGTCACGTAGCTGGACAGAACCAAAGTAATGCTGTTTGCCGTTGCTTGGAGATACTCAGGTAATTTTTTTGCATTCCACCTAATTACATAATTAGTCTTAATTAATTAATCAACTTCTCAAATATTATAATTATATATGAAAAGTGTCAATGAGAAAATTGTAGAGCAACATGATAAACTCCCGATACAGATTTCTGTTGTTCAATACGTGCTCATAAATGTTTTTCCGAGCATGAAAGAAGCCCGCGAGTCCACGTAATATTGCCGCGCGACTGGCCGATCGAGGCACTTTGCGTCTATTCGCGGGCGTCTTTCACGCTCGGCAAAACATTTTTATGTAGCACGTATTGGGCAACAGAAATCTGTATCGGGAGTTTTTCATGTTGCTCTACAATTTTCTCATTGACACTTTTCATGTATAATTATAATATTTGAGAAGTTGGTGCGGTAGTGCGGCCTTCAGAGATTGTCTCTCTGGCGAATGACGATGCTGCGACGACTTTAGGCAGCCTAGCAATGCCTGTTTTAGAATACTTATAGTATGTGCTTTGGTAAGATTTGAACCCACGGCCGTATTTTCGACAAATGTCGGTTTGTTACGCTGCCACCTGGTGCCTCTCATGATAAGTATAATTGATTTCAGCTAATCCTTACAGCTATGCGCTAATGGCGCAAATGAATTTTATACAGCTTTTCTTGTTTTGTATACTACAGAATTTTTGTTGCAGTTTCGTAATCTCACTTTCTTTGATATCTCCGGCCGGGACCTTCATCTACGTGTTTGGCGGTGGCATAGTAAGGCCATGTGTGTTTCAGAAGTCGATAATTCAACCAACTTGGGCAAGTTTCAGCTGTTTCCGACTACCAGCAGAGATAAAGATAAAATAAAATAAAATACGGAGAGATTAACCGGAGGACATGTCAGTTTGGCTACACTGTACTGGAGAAGAAGTACGAAAGGTGATAGAAAAAATGACCAACCCTTCCCCTACCGGAAAGTGGGGGTAAGCGAAGCTTGTCGTGGGTTTCTTCGATGTTTCTCGGAACGAATTGCACTGACGAGTACCACGTTGTGCTTGAACCACAACCGGTCACACGCACTGCAACTGGTTCCGAAGTTCCGGCTGAGAAACTCGCGTGGAAACTTGTCTGTCGCGTCGGGGACGTTGGCGCTAGCGTTGCCGAGGCGTGCAGCACCGTTGTCGGGTTCCTGGAGGGCAAGACGACGCTGGCGTTTAGCCTCATCATCGCGCTCCCGCAACTCGGGGTCCGCGGCTCTTCGCTGACGTTTCGCCTGGGCTTCGGAAGCCCTCACGCTAGAATCGGCACGTCGACGACAAGCCCTTTTCCGAGCGAGTTCGCGGCGCCGTTGCTCAAACGTAGCCTGCTCCTCGGCGGAACGCACCATGCGCGGCCTTCTCAACCGGGCGCCGAGACTTATCTGAAGCGAGGGAAAGCCCGGCGGAGCACGCGCCAACACTCTTTCCATCCGTTTCCCTCCCCGCGACACACGAAACGATCCTGATTGGCCGTGCGCGTCACGTCATCCGGCGCCGGCACAGCTGGAACAGCTGCTCTACTCTGGAAGCAGCCGGGTTTTTTGCGGGACCACGAAACGCCACTGAGACTTGTGAGCCAACACAAGCTTCACTTGAAAAACCTGGGGAAGAATGAGCAATATGTAGTGTAGAAGGGAGAACTTAAGCACACGCGACGCGCTCTTCTTTTTTGTCTCTCTCTCTCTTTTTTTCTTTCTGAATAGGTCGATACTTTATATACAGTATGGGTCTATACAGGACACATCTAAGGCATTAATAATATTTGACCATAGTTATTAGGAGAGATTGCAGCGACATCGCCGTTATATTGCCGCCCAGCGCGTACTGTTTGCATAGCCCGAAGACTCAATAAGTGCGCCTGCACCCGCCGCGGGGAACTTCGATTCCCCGCACCGAGTGGCTTCCCGAGGCATCCATAGGGCACTCACATAGTATATCGGTCGTGAAAGTTGTTAACGTACACAAATGTATAGGGATTCTCGTGGCCCAAAAGGGCGCACCGATTGGCTCTACGCACTTCGGCGTCACAGGGCTCCACGGAACTGCTATTTGTCCCGGGAGAAACAATAAGCAGGCCTCCGCCGCATATAAAGGGTGCAGTGTTTGGATTCGGACGGATTGCGCGCAGGGAATAACCCGAAGGCATGTGGCGCCGCAGGTAAGCAGAAGAGGAAAGGAGCGTCTGCGCGCTGCTGATGAAAATACAAAAAAAAAAGAAGCAGATAATAAGGACAGAAAAGAAAAGATTGACAATTGCATTTCGCCCAGGGTGAAAGGCGCGCACACACCGAGCCTCGGAGATGTATTTGCGGTATCCGCGGACGCAGAAATGCAGCAGAAGCAAAAACGACAGTGAACCGGAAGGAGGTGTTTGGACCGGGCGAGGAAAAGGCTCGGCCAGCCGGAAAGGAAAGCCTTCCACCCCCTCCCCCCCCCCCCCCTTCGCAGACGTGTCAATATATATCCTTTTCTTGACAGTATACAGCAGACCGGCACCCGTCGACAGCGCAGAACCTGAGGCTCGCTCCCCGTGGCACCGTCTGCGGCGGCGAGAGCTTGCTGCTTCGTTTGTACCGGCCTGCTCACGCGCAAAAGCAGGTTGGTATGACTGGCACGAGGGTTGCTGCTGGTGCAAGCACGCCACGTATCGAGGCGTGCTCGGTGATGAGGCCGCCCTTGCCTTGTTCTCTCTTATTTGCGCCATTATTACAGAGCCGATTGGGGATGGAACGGCTTGTGCCACTATAGTTCACTCCTCCGCTGTTGCGCATTCGATGGAGATCTAGATAAGCGAGCGCGTGGCGTTATTAGGACATCAACGACCCTCCTGCACGTCGCTTCAAGGCGAAAGTAGTGGAGATGAAGTTCATACATGCACCAGCGTAAGCTTGCGTTGAGTGCACTGATAATTCGGGACTTAATAATAATGAAGAAATTACCGCGATTTTAAGTAACTATATATCGGCAACGTAGTCTATAAGGGATGTCATAGTGTGGAGAGCATCTTTTTAATACCTTAAGATTGACCACCTGGGATTTAGACGTGCACAGTTAAATGCAAGTACGCAAGCATTTTCCTATACTCCAAACCCCCAGTGGAATGCGCCTGCGCACTGGGGTGCGCCACCTCGTTCGTGTTGAGCAGCAGAGCTTCATAGCTACCGAGCCACCACGTTGGTTCAATTCGCGACTTCGAGAAGCGATAGCGAATCCTTGTGAATCTAATTACCGCCCTCACCTCTATTCCCAAAACCCCGGCTGTTTTTAAATGTTTTACCTTATATAGGCCTTTGTGCCCTAACAGGCGCCCGTAATTTGTGGTAGCATAGTTGCTGGCTTTCTCAAGAGAAATTCGCAACCAAGAAGTTGATTAAACTCTAGAAAAAAAGAAAGAAAGAAAAAAGAGAGTATTTCTCTTCTTACAGTCCGCGTTCATTGCCGGATGCCCTCTTTTTATACGCGCCACTTTTCTTCGCGTTACTTTTAGTTTTGTTCTATTTTGCTTTACACACAAGCATTCTAGCTCCGAGAGGATACGAATGGCTGCGATTAATGCCTGCCGCGGCCAGTTCACAAACATAAGGGTAAACAAATGTTTAGGACGGTCACTACTCGCGACCCCTGTGCCCGTATTGTTGGAACTGGTGCTGAAAAATAAAAGCCCCAGAGAGATTCTTTTTTTTTTCGCCACTAATTACGGCCCAAATTAGCGAACGCACAATGTCCATCTCTAAGTTCGTTAGCGTATGCGCAGCTGTCATCGCTTACGTCATGTGTCGATGAGAATACCACATGTGTCATACTGATTACAAGGTTTATTGGTATATAGTTGCAGTAGTACTAGCGCAATGTTTCCGTTGAGGTAAAATCGGTGCTACCGATTTGTTTGCAACAACTTTACGGGTGTGTACAGTGGAATTATTATTTGATTCGAAAACATATACAATCGACAGGTAAGGGAAAGCGAGGACTGTGGAATGGTAATGTAGTAAAGGAGCTTACGAGCCACATTGCGCTCATGATGCTGCCAAGCACCACAATTTATTCGTACGTGAACCTTAGAGCAACGCTGGTGAGTGCTCTGATCATAGATAAAAAGTGTCAGATACCTTTGACCAGCCGTGATAAGTCTTTTCAAATAGAATTGAGGAATGTAAAAAAAAAGAAAACGTTGAATATTTAGTGAAAATGCATGATGTGCACTACGGGCTTGCTTTTTTTTTTTTAGATTAGGGAAATAGAGCGGAGTTACGCATGCTGGTATGAATAAAGTTACGAATGTCAAAAACAGGGAAAAAATTAAGATATGGGGTAAGTGACAAGCGTGTTCAGCTGGGCAGTATGACCGTATATGCAAGAAGTAGCTCTGCAAAAATTTGTTATCATGAGGATAGATATGCTGAAAAGATTGAGAGTGAATCGGCTAGAAACACGCCGAAATTACTATAGATCATCAATAGACGGATGTGACAGCAGCACGCTGAACATTCAAGGAGAAAGTACACGACCACAAAGTCGATAGAATGGAGTGGCAATGTAAATGTACACTCGGCCACAAAATATTGCGGGGGGCGCGAGCGCGTGGCGAAGCGCTCCTCCTCTCCTTCTAGCGGCGCACCCCTGGTGTCGAGACCGACGCTTGCGCGCATGCGCGTCCTTCCGTGACTGCAAGCGTGCATGTTTCCGCGCTTGTTCCTTGCGCGCCGGCAATATCCGAGTGTAGCCGCGAGGTGCACCTTTTGCGATTGGCTCTGTGGTGACTTCGACAGCCCGCACCGCTGCGGCCGCTTTTTTGTCGGAACACGAGCACAGATATATCTCGCCCGGTCGCAAACGCAACAAGTCATTTCTTTTTTTCTACGATGCGCCTTTACGTGGCCAATCTTCGTTCTTTTTTTTTTTTTTTTTTTAAGAACGGGACGTTCTCCCGCAGAACAGCGTGGCAGAGTAATGAACCTAGTATACGGGCTGGCAAAGACTGCGCTGGCTTCTCGCCTATGCCTTTAGATGACAGGCGACAAAAAAAAAAAAATGGTGATCCCTGTCGTGTTTCGACAAAAGGCGGCCGCACCCGCGCGGGCTGTCGAAGTCGCCACAGCGCACCTCGCGGCTACACTCGGATATTGCCGGCGCGCAAGGAACAAGCGTGGAAACATGCACGCGTGCAGTCACGGAAGGACGCGCATGCGCGCAAGCGTCGGTCTCGACACCAGGGGTGCGCCGCTAGAAGGAGAGGAGGAGCGCTTCGCCACGCGCTCGCGCCCCCCGCAATATTTTGTGGCCGAGTGTACGAGCTTTAACTGGGCTGCGTACAAGCAGCAACTTCTATCTCCTCTATGTGCATGGCTTTCCCAGCTGGTTTTATAGAAAATGGAGTAACTCAAAGCGAAAAAAAAAAAAATCGGGGTAGCTTGCACTAGTGGCGCAAGACACAGCGGAACTGATCGGTTCCTAGCTGGTCCTGGCTATTCGAAGTGATGCTAAGTTATACGAAGTGTATAAGCATTTCCTCGCGGTCCATGGCATCGGGGAACGCCTTGCGAAGCATTTGCAGTCCGAGCACACGTAGGGGAAGTGAGACGAAAGCTATGCACAGTGTACGAGCAGCGCGCAGCAGACGACCCGCCGGGATGACGTCACGGCACATGCGCAATAGCGCGTTGCTGGTGGGAACTCGGCCGAGCTGCCGCCATAGGCGCCTGCTGCAGTCACGGACACCGCGAGCGTTCGGCGCTAATGCGGGGAAACGGAGAAGCGCGGATGGCGTCGGCAGCACTTCTGCACGTTGCCTCGTTGGTGCAGCTACAATTTATTTCTCTCTCTCTCTCATTTTCTCTTTCTCTCTCCCGAGCATAGCGCGCGACGCGCGCATGCTCTCCTTCCCTCTCCTTAACGTCCCATGTCAAGGCAACATGTCCACGGCACGGAGAGGAGGTGAAGCCCACGCCGCTTTGCGAGGTGGTTGCTAGGCAACGCAGTGCGCACATTAGGGCCATCTTAAACTGCGCCACTGTTAAAAAAAATTAATGTGCAAGCATCGCCTTACAAATTGTATTAGGCAAAAATTACTTTTCTCGTGTAATTTGCGTTGCATGAGAGAAAGCCCGGAGAGGATGTGATATTGGCGACCTCTAGCGAATTTAGATGTGAATAACACTGCCTGATCATAGACGATATCATGGTGCACGCATGCTGGGTATATGTGTACAGCGATATGCGTGGAATGCGACACATCTGATGCATTTCCAATCGCAGCTTCGCCCTTCGTACACAAACGCCATTCGGGGGGCAGGAAAGCTGGGTAACATGACGCATATCCCCGAGTCCCGACAGGGAGGAGCACTAAAACGTGTAAACGGGAACATCAGAATATAGAGGGTACAAGCAGTCTTGTCGACAGCGCGCGATAAGCCGCTTCAAGAGGAACACACTGTTCGGAAGCTACAACGCCATCTAGAGGGAAGCTATAGAGTGCTGGTGGAGGTGGTGGTGCCAGTTCGCGTTGTGGATAACTTCTCTTAACTTGGCACATGAAGAGATACGCCACGTGATTTCGTAAATGGAGCTTTGTGATGACTGACGAGAAAAGCAAACAAGGACTGCATGAATGAGTCCACGTTATTTTGGATGCGACGTTGAGGAAAACTCGTAAGTTTGCTCGCTGTCACCTGCGCGCACGAGTTAGAGATGATAATGAACCCACGCATGCGCGATAAGGCAAAGCCGGCCAGCTCACCTCAACATGCACATATGCCTCCAGGCAGTGCCTAGGGGCAGCGGAATGTTTTGCCATCCCGGAGGTCGCGGTTGCATAACGGTTGTCGGCTACTTTGTTGCGATATTGCAGGGAAAGGTTTCGCGCGAAGCTGAAAAAATAGTCAGTATAAAAAGGAATTAATCAGAAACGAACTAATAATTTTGGCGCCCTTACACCAAAAAAAACTGTCACAGAGATTAGGAGCCCGTGAAAGCACGTACGCCACAAGACGCTAAAGCGTGTACAAAAACCCGTTCAACAAGTTATGCGTATAAGGACGTACACGGAGGAAAGCGCCCACTGTTGCCTAAAATTCATAGAAATGGCGAAATTTCTCACTCCGGCTCCAACGTATAATTACGGTTCGCTGGCGCGCGCAACCTGCATTTGAGCCCAGCGCTTGCGCGCAATGCGTGCCTCATCTGTTGTGTTAATCGGCGTGATTGTGTAAGACTTAGCAGGTCCCATGTAGAGCGACTGAGAGTGTGAAAAGCAGACTGCTAATAACAAAAGCTGTTCAGTGTTTAAATCTGAGTGCAAAGTTGCAGCCAGCTTGAGTCTGGAAAAATTTATGTTCGCAATTACATAAACATCACTGAAGAACACTGTAATGACACAATGAATAGAATTGAGCATCCGCTCAACTATACATATAATAGCAGAGTGGCGGAGTGGCACCGTTGGAATGATCCCGGAATCATTCCACATTTTCAAACACCCGACATAGAATGGGAATGGAATGGGGGCCCGTGATTCCAGAATGGAGTTGGAATTGAATCGGCAGACAGTCCCGGAGCGCTAGATGTTGATTTTAGGCGAGACTACAAAACCGATAAATTTTCGAATTTGACTTAACCAGGCTTGGTCAACGTAATATATTTCTCAATTTTTACTCGGTGCGTACCTACCTAAAGGAATTACTACCTCAGCCGGGGTAATTATAAACAACACGGCATTCTACACATTCTACACTGCTGATGACCCAGAAGCCTTTCTTCATTACATTGTTGAAGTGCATTGAAATAAAGTAATTTTAGTCTTGAACTCCTTAAATTTTAGTTAAGAGTTATGTTAGTTATTAAATCCTCAGTTTTAGTGAACTTCATAAGAATTAGTTAAGGAGTTAAGTTGAGAAGGTTTAGCAAGAGCATACTAGACCTACGAGAAAGAGATGCAGCTCAAAAACGGCCACGTCGCAAGCAGTTGCACCCTGCGCGAGTCTACGGTGATTTGGAAAGCGCGCCGTGTTTTTTAGCACGCTGTCGAGTATGCCGAAGGCGCGATAACAGGCGGTCAGAGCGGTGGGCTGGAAAAAGGTACCTGGTTATACGCCAGTAAATGCAAAAAAAAAAAGCAGGCTGCAGCAAATCCTTCTGATGTGAACTTACTGGCTATGGCAGCAGCATTCTTCTACACTGAAGACCACCATCTTAATTTTGCTTGCCTGATTTTTCCTCAAATAACTGCACTCTCCCACTATAGGGGATACGGCAAGGTTGTTTGGCACTTTGCTTTACTCGAATGATTAATAATTAGAGATATCACAGGCAACTACGGCCTGATGAGATAACGGCCCACAAAGCGTGTTTGTTCTTGTGCGAAAAGATCGTACGTATAACATTACTTGTTACGTTGTTAAGACTTCAAAATACGGAAAATAGTTTTTTTTTTTTGCTAGGTGCCCAAGCGCAGGCAGTAAACAATTATAAAGAAAGCGTTTCAACTGGAATTGGACGAATGAAACGGACCAGCTAAGCCGCTCCAGGAGTGGGAACTTAACTCTCACCATTCCGAGGAGTTCAAAGGAGTGGAATTAGGGAGATTTCCACTCCCCAGAATTGAATGGGAATGGAATGAAGGACTCCACGCCGCAACTATGCATAGTGTATAGCACTATCGGAAAGGCTGCTGTAAGCTATGCCTGTATACGTGCATCTCTGCTCGGCTTCACGTAACGATACAATGTAGGCCATAACCTTTCACGCTTGCACAAATTTCTTACATAACCTATGTAACTCTACGTACACTTTGGATATGTCTACATTTTATAGTCGTGTACGTCCCATAAATACATCTGTTAGTATATTTTATAACTACATGCTTCTGCTAGTGGCAATAATCCTTTCCCATCTCATTTCTCTCTCTCTTCATCTCTAGTGGATTGGAACTTAGCCCCCAGCACCTTAAATATTTGCACCTTAATTATTCTACACCGGCGGCTGCTGCGTATGGCACGGCCGTTCGAGCCCTGTATTTCATAGGATCTGCGATGCGGACATGTCGTCTAGCCGTACCGAGGGCCGTTAGCTTCGTGTGCACACTAGCACCCATACGCTTGCGCGTCACCCGCGTTCGCGAAGTGAAACGTCACTCAACTTTTGCTTTTCGCTACAAGCGGGAGACGAAAGCCTGCCACTGCGGCTCAGCCTTCAATTGTACACCAGTGCTCAGAACTCGATTCGACGCTGTCGCCAAGTTCGTGGGCAAAAATGCAAATGGCTCAGTGCATTACTGGAGGCCGCTGTGAAACGAGTTTCGCACCGCCGGGAACAAGCCGGTGGGAGAGCCATCATTTGCTCGTTACGCCACAGCGAGCAGAAACGCCCTCCCGCTTCCCCTCCCAACACTGGTAGGATTACCGGGTCGTCAGGATGAAAGGTTAAAGAGGGAGGCAAGAAATGAGCGAAATGAGGAACCGACGTCATGCGCGCATGCGAGCTTACCAGCTTTACGACTTATTGGACACCTGATACCACGGCGCATTGTTCGTCGTCCGGGCAGGCCATAGGCGGAAAGCAGCGCGTGTTTTGCCAATGCCACTCTTCTTTACCTGTGTACTTCATTTGGTATGCTCTCGTATAGTGAAGGAAGAACGATAACGTGCAACTTAGATTAGTTCCTCGTTCTAGTTAGGGCGCTCTAATATAACGTAATACTTTACTGCGTGTCGGCCAGAGCCTTTAGCTCTGGCTGGGAATTATTACTTCGCGTAATATAGCGCGCTCCATACGTGGCGAACAACGCAGCGCCTAGGTCGCAGTGACGTTTTTTTTTTATGTAAGGACCGCGTGCCGTAACGTCACCGTGGTAACAGCATCGCTTCGGAAATTACGTACGCACCGCGAGGCCCCAATATGTCTGCCACTTACCGCGGTGGGCTCCGCCGCTGATGCCCTTAACATTTGACAGAGCTGAATACTGAGGGCTCATCTAAAAGTCACTGCTGGTTTGCATTTCCAGGCTGTGTCTTATATACGTGGACTAAAATTATAATTAACTCAAACGGCAGGTAGCCATTCCTTGACGAGCGTATGCGAATGTGCGTGAATAAAAAGTCATTGTGCAGACGTCTTGAGCATGTTTCCACGTTTAGTGCAACTACTGCTACCAGAAGTTAACAGCACAACACACGTAAAATGATTGTGAAGATCCCACGCACTGAGGCGAATCTATGTTATGTGAAGCATTTTTGCAGGTACCTGGCTATCCAGCATTGTTCGGGGTTCCGCAACACGATACCGGCTGGACCAACGTGTTCCTGTAAGTTGAGTAGATGCGTATGTGGGTCGCGAGCGTACGTGTATGTGACGACATATGCAGGACGACAACTATACGTTGTAGACGATCGTATGACGGCAATGGCATAATTTCTACGCCGGCCGTTGGACGTGAGCCTACGACATAGTGAATGCTGGGTTCTGCATAAGTAGTTGACGAGCGTAAGCGAGACAAACATGAAATGTTAGGTCATCAGCGACTACGTGTTATTGCGATCGTACGTACTTATGGCTTTTTCATGTGGTGAATGTTAAAAGCACGATGGCATTATTACTTCGGCGAAAAAGTGTTCACATTTGAATAACTTGGGCGATCACGACGAGGGGGGGGGGGGGGGGGGTCTGTCCGACGTAGCACAGTTTCTACATGATCTTTCCTTTCATAGGGACAAAAATCGTGAAAATGCTGCGCTCATTAATGCAGGAGCCTCGGGGCAATCATGTTGTTCATACACACATTAAAAAAAAGAACGTTCACATTCTCTTATCGATCGCATGTATGTTTTGTCATCGCTGATTTCTAGAGGTCTGTTGTGTAAAACTCACCTTATTTCGTTCTCCGACCACGGCAAGGTAGTTGCGCAACTGGGCGCAGACATTCGCGCTAGTTTCTGAACTCAGTCTGGAAGTTAAATGCATCTATTATAGGCGACATGCAGTTTACCGATCGGGTCTGCATAGCTTTGAAAGATTGATTAGCTCATGATTTGCCTCTATTCTTTGATTGGGAGCTTTTTAAACAGGAAATTAGATCAATTGCTATTGAGCTTGACTGTATCAAGTCGTTTCATATTAAAAAAAATATGAAGAGAAGGAATTGCTGAAAAGTCTTTATAGCCTTTGGGAACTTTAAGTGAATCTCCTGGAACGTACGTTGATGACAATGCAAACGTGAAACGCCTCTTACAATAGTTTGACGCCGACCGCTTTAGAAGCGCCCGTGTTCGGTCAAGTAATAACTGTGTCTTGCTCTTTGAGCAGTCAACCCGTTAGGATTTGACTGAAGAGCAGCGAAACGCTTCTGCGAATGTTATTATACCGACATGCATTCGAATGGGGCATTGGCAACTGGGAGGAATGATAATGTGTCTAAATTTGAAGACTTCTATTCGGTCAACCTCTTCTGTGTGAGTCAGCCCCTCCGACTTTTATGCTTACTTTAAACACTAACGCTGAAGTCACTCAACAATGAACATTTGACGTCTCTTAGTACAGCAGTAAAATTCGCTAACACTTCCTCGATCAGCTCTCTTGCCGAGTGTTATATGCGGTGGCATATATATACATATATAAACCTAGTTAGGACGAGACGTGTATAGCAGGCTACTACCCGTGTTATCGATTCACATTTTTTTTTCTTTCTGTTTCCCCTTTCCCTTAACCCCAATGTAGGGTTGCGAAACGGACGCTCGTCTGGTTGACCTCCCTGTCTTTATTCTCCTTGCTTCCCGTCTGGTTAACCTCCCTGCCTTTCCCCTTTCTTCTGTCTCTCTCTCTCTCGCCAATTTTTTATTCGTTGTCGTGTTACTGGGAGTATTCAGAGCATAAGAATGCACAAGCGGATTACAGAAATACAAAGGACACCGAATGGGCAAATCTCTAGGTCAAGTTAAAATGCGCACGCGGACTGGTTCCAGCTGCACCATGTTTCCGGCCGATTTCCGCAGTTATGGCAAAAACCGGACAGCTACACATTTTGAAGTTGCTTACGAAATACAGGCAGCCTATTCTTGTCCTAAAATTGAGGCTTTTCTTCCTCATTTTAGGCCGCAGTAGAATCTGCTCTGGACTCTAACGGAGCCGTCCAGTCGGCGCTGTCTACATAAAAGAGCTTCGGATCACCGTGAGTGCTGCATCGGCCCTTATTTTCCTTCTGGTAAGCACAATAAACAACACGGAGAAGGTGTTCTGCATCACGTCAAGAATAGCACATGTGCTGGCGCACCCTAAATTAACAACATTTCCGACGAACGTTCGCTTGAAACTTGTCGGGGAGTTCAAGAAGCCGCGTAACAAACGACTTGAAGTTAAAAAAAATTTAAAAGAGCAACAAGGCAAACTTTTTCATACACTAATTATTCAACAATGTATACACTATTCCATTCCCTTTTCTCAGGCACTATCAGAATTTCACTATTAGCATAAATTCAAACGCAGGCAAATCGAACCCCCCCCACTAAATCTGTCCTTGGGTTTACAGATACGCCTGCACTTGTTAAACGGTTGCTTGATCCACGCTCGAGAACTTATTACATTCTCGACCACACCACGCTTAGAAACCGGCGACAGAGTGGTTGCACGTCGCCCTTTTACGTAATTACGCGTAACAAGTGTTCCGATCAATATTTTTTTTTTCTGTGCGCATTTTAATATATGCTGATAGTGCACGACAACATTGTGGGAATCAGTCCAATGAAGACCAATCAATGAATCAATCGATAAGCTATCCGTCGCTATATGAACGAATTATTCTTGTGGGCAGGGTGATTGTGAACCTGACCGCACGCTACGACACCCATTCGCGAGGCACTATAGAATAGTTTCCCGAAAACAATGTCGGGATTGTACACTACTCCTAATTGTCTTTTTTTTTTTAAGGTATGTACGCGCGCCTGCTCCATTATCCGACGGTATCTCTCCCATTTCATTCGATTTTGTCCTTTGGCACACGCGCGAAGTTTACACTCATGTGTCATAGCAATGATTAAACTCAGTGCACAAGCTCCTTTTCACCCGTGCAAGACGCGCGCGAGTAGTTTGTGAGGACTAAGTTTTTAAACCTCCTCGGTGAGAACCAGCTCCTCCGAGCACGCGAGGGAACTTCAGAGATATCTTGCTGGGGCTTCTGCAGTATACCTTTATCCTGGAGACAAATTCATCAATGGTGCCCTTTTGTGGTGGTGCCCTCCTAATAATTGGTGCCCCTCCGTGTCACTGCACTACTAATCAAGAGAGAGATAGCGAGAGATGAAAAAGGAAAGGCAGGGAGGCTAACCATAGCTGCGGGGAAGGGGCTATATGTTCACGCATATATATATATATATATATATATATATATATACAGCGTGTCCCAGCTTTCACGCAGCACGATTTTAAAAAAGAGGAACGGCGTTATCAGAAGCAAACCTAGTGCGTATAGTTTCAAGTACAGTGGAGTAGCCGCCAGTAATATTTTCGTTACTGAGATTTAATTATGTAATGGTAATTAATTATCCAACTCGAGAAGTACTGTTCTAATTATCAAAGTGTCAATGAGAAAATTGTAGAGCAACATGAAAAACTCCCGATACAGCTTACTGTTGCTCCGTACGTCCTACATAAATGTGCTCTTCCGAGTGTGAAAGCAGCCCGCGAATACACGCAGAATTGCCGCGCGACTAGCCGCTCGAGGCACTTTGCGTGTATTTGCGGGCTTCTTTCACGCTCGGAAAAACACATTTATGTAGCACGTATTGAGCAACAGTAAGCTGTATCGGGAGTTTGAACAGCGAAGCTGTTTAAGCCAGCCGTAATTTGTGGTGCGTAGCAAGACACTACCAAGAAAGAAAATTTCTTGCCGAGGCGGGATTCGAACCCGCATCGTACCCCCGGTCCTAAAGCGAGCGTCGTAACCACTAGGTTATAGATCCACTTTTTTTTCTTTCATGGTATTTATTACGAACATAAAACGTGCATGCGTAAGATATTTCAATAGCGGCCAAAACAGTCTTAGCCGCGTCTACAAGCACAAAACGAACACTTCACAGTACAATTATTACAGTAAGAGTTCTCTAATATAGGCTATAGAGCCACGCTTGCAGAACGTGCATTTATGCGAAGCATATGATTGCGTTCGAGCGTCGTCGTCTTCTTCCACAGCTTGTGCGTTCGTACGCTCGTGCTCTGCGAGGTGAAGAGGTTTTGCGCGGTATATGAGAGCGAGAGAGAGACGCATTCACGGAGGGGGTCTCCTGGAACGCGGTGTCGGCATTGGAACGCGGTGTCGGTGTTGCAAGCTGTGCTATGCTACGCACAGTGAGGGCCGTAAGTCCGAGACGCGCGAAAAGAAATTAGCATCATCATGAGTAATATGATGAAAAGTTCGCGCGCACTTCCGGAAAATGCTGGGCTACGATCGCCCAGTTTCGCTGTTTCAAGCGTTGCGCGGCCGAGTGCAAGGTTTTTCGTGCTGCTCTACAATTTTCACATTGTCACTTTGATAATTAGGACAGTACTTCCCAAGTTAGATAATTAATTACAATTACCTAATTAAATCTCAGTAACGAAAAAAATACTGGCGGCTACTCCACGGTACTATAGAAACAATACTCACTAGGTTTGTTTCGCGTAACGCCGTTCCTCTTTTTTTTTAATCGTGCTGCGTGGTAGCTGGGACACACTGTATATAAATATTCGCAAGTGCTCGTAAAGCCCCGATGCCTTCAAGAGGCGCATTAGCACTTCGGTGGCCTGGTGCGTCCTTCGACTAAGATCCCGGGATTTCTTCCTCCGAGAACGGTGTGATGTCTATTCGGGTAAGGCTCTTAGCCAGTAATGAATGCTTACAACTTGGCTTTTCCGTAATTTACAGAAGAAATCGTGCACACACGACCTCGAGACACGAGCCTGAATTTCGTATTCGAGTGTAGCAAAGAAAGCCCTTCCATCCCCGAAATTCAATGGCATTTAGGGGCCCCGCAGAAAGGGAACGGTATATAGATGCCGGCGAAAGCCGAAAAATGAAATTTAAAAATAGAGGCAGCTTTGCGGTATTTTATGCAAACGATGCATATATTCACTTCGAAGGCAATGGATCCTGCAAGTGAATACTGACTAAAATGCGTTTATCTTTTTTTTTTCCTTGTTGTTGAAAGAAATGAAGGAATGCTGTTGAAAGGAAATGAAAGGCGTTTGACTCGGCCTTCGCCGGTTGCTAAAAAGAAGCGGTCTTTGATGATAGGCGCTTGTATCAGGTGCCGAGTACGAGACTGCCTCGACGTGTGGAAAAACATAATTCAAATATTTAGGTGAAAAGAGCTAGCGCCCACAACTACGGACCTTGCTGAAATCGTTTGTATTTTCCTAGACATACCAAAGTGAGCTCCTAAATAGTCTGGTACTGAAACACGGGACCCCCTACGGGACCCGGGCGTCAGCCCGATGAAGAAACAAGACAACGGAGGACGAACTTTTATGTTCATAGTTCACAAGCAGCCGCAAACCACCAGTTTATTAAATTCTTTTTTTTTTCGTAGAAGAATGTTTGTTCCAGTGCAAAGCGCATAAACAGCAACGTAGTGAAGCTCAAACACGAACCCTTAGAAAGTCACCGCGAATGCGAGGCTGTAAACACGTCGGGCGCGAAATTGTTCTAATTGGATAAAATATTCGACACACATGTCGTATATAGTGTTCGAATAAACTACAAATATATAACAATTATCCGATACCACCATGAATTCTTTCAGGAACTGCATTAAAAAAGGGGAGAGATGTTCACAGCACAAAATATCGCAATTATTAACCAGAAAATGCATTTAAAGGTATTGCATTTCCTTGCTCCTTCAGCACTAAAGATTTTGTTATCAAAATTCATTGATTATATTCGATTATGTGCTCTATAAAACCACTATTGGCAGTTGGCGCACGTAAGTGTTAATAGGTGTGATCAGGAACTGGCTTTATTATGTATCCGGCTTTATCTAGTTCACACGAGCAGATTGCCCAAAGTTCACTGATTAATAATTTATAACGTATGAGAATTGCCTCTTATATGTCCTGCCATGTCGCAACCCATACATTGGTGTTTTTATTAGGCAGTTGACCTTGATCAATGTGCTGGACTACATATTTAGGTTTGGCTTAAAGAAAACGGACTTTTGAGCACTCACATCGTGATTCGAGCGCACACCTTGCTTGTAGCTCAACCCGCGTCGTTCTTATCTCTTCCTGCTATTGTCCCAGCTGTCAGCGGATTCTTCGTTCTTCTGCGAAACAGAAGATCGTCCGCGTCGCACCACGGGCATGCAATCTGAGAGCTGTTTTTCGATCCTGCTGGGATCCAACATGGCCAGATATAAGGTATAGGCTGTCAGACACTGACAGCAGTTCTGTAGCAATCTATTCTAGGACGCCCTTATTTTGCAGCGATCACTCACTATACGGTCCTTATCAGCATTTCTTCTTGGCGGAGATGCGTAAAACTACTTGCCTCCTCACTTTAAAAAAAATAAAAAAAATTATAAATAAAGCGTAGACGCGCATAGTTTGATTCGCGCGGATAAATAATATGGATTAAGGTGACATTGGACTTGTTCTCGAAAGGGCTTCGGGTGGGATTTCAGTAGTGCTTCAAAGCGCCAGCGCGTATATACAAGTTAGAATAGACCGTAAACTAAGAGGGAAAACATTGTGCTCGTTTACTCGTATAGCAACGCATAAATTTTTGCTTTGCATAGTATTGAGCATGTCTGCCGAAACCAAAGAAAAAAAATATCAGCGACTCGCTGCCGCACAGTAAAAGTAATAAATAAATAAATAAGCAAATAAATAAACGAATAGTAGTTTCACAGGCGGAGAGTGTTGTTTTTCGAACAATTTCTCCCCCGGAGTGAACGAACCGATCGAGGAGCAAGAGCAGCTATATACTTCTCGGAAACAGAGCCTTTCTCTACGAGACAAGCAGACGCACAGGGCGTTGTGTATAAGGCCAGATTGAGCGGAGAGACAAATAACGCCTCCTTGTACTCAGCTGCGAAGGGACCAGAAGAAGGAGAAGACGAAGAAAATAAAACTGATCATTTTCAAGAAGTCGAGGGCGCAAAAGACGCCGCCGCTAAGGTGGTGGCTTTCAAGATTTACAACGGCATTCACCCTGCCACTCGCGAGGGGAGGGGGGATGCCGGGCTCGTGGGACACGAAAGCGCACTCACAGGGATCAAAATGTGCTCGCGACGGCGCTCTAGAGGACGTCAGGACGCGCGACAATCGGGTAGGACGAGCCGCCTCCGCCACAACACGCGGATTGAGCAGAGAGGCAACGGCCGCCGACGGCGGGGATCCAACACGCGCTCGCGCGGCGTGGCATAAAGGTCGTTTGTCGGGAGCAAGGCTCTGGCGTTACCCCGCCGGTCTCATAGTTGGCCTTACACCCGGGGGGGCAAGCTAAGGGCGCGTTGTTATGGAGGGGTTCAAGGCAAAGTGTCAATCGCGTCTCGGGAGCTTCGGCTAGGGGCCTCGGAGAAAAAAAAAATAATAAAGGCGGGCGCCGTTCGTTCGCATCCCAACACGGTCGCCGTGTTGGGCAACGGAAGAGAGGCGGAAGACGGCGTACTACACGCCTCGGCGCCCTGGAGATTCGACGCACGAGAATCGATGCGCCTGCAGGATGAAGCAAGGTGGCGCCGTCGTTATGCTAGCGGTGTACGTGACGGCTTCGGTTCTCGTCTCTCGTTTCACGCATTTGTACGACACCACTCGTATAAGGCGCGCCGGACAGCCAGCCGCGCATGAGGTTGCTGATGCCGCATGAACTCGCGTTGCCCCGCATAAACGCTGTGAGGGTATACCAGGAAAAAAAAATCGTCTGTTTCGATATTGGTATCTTCAACCCCAAGAACAGCAGCACAAAAAAAAACTAAGGACCAAAAAAGAAACACTCGCAGGCATATCACTCTAAAATAGGCGCCACGGGCGCCTTCACTGTACGACACCCGTGACAACCGTTTCTTATTTCTCCTGACTGTGTGCGCCGCTTTCGCGTGTATTGCTGCGCAATTACGATTGTTTGTGTTTAATTGTTCAGATACAGCGCCTTTCTGTGGGCATCGTTTCGACATCCCTCTGCGTTCCCCCAGTTCCATCTGGTGCACAGCGATAAGGAAAAAAGAAACTTAACGAGAACTACTGTGTCGCGGTTGCGGTTGAGAGTGCCACTCAGAAAAGCTCGCTTGCTTCTCCTCGCAATGACCCCAGATTGCTGCCTAGAAAGTATACAATCCACAGTGTTCTGGGCGACTGTCGCTGTTCACGATTGCATAAGCGAGCTAGCTATAGGCTACTTCACAGTTGCCGACGTAAAACATTTAACCGGACATTCACCGACAAACGGGGGCTACGCTATGGGCTCTGGCTCCTGCGGTCGGTGAAGTTCTGCGATCGTGCGTGATACTGCGGCGAACTTTGTGGGCGTGTTTTCACATTACGCTTTCATTCCTGTCCTCTGAATCATTGTACGTGTTGTCCGCATCTTGCAATGCATGACAGAAAATCAGACACTGTACAGGCTGACTTCCCCGGCTTTTTGGCTTCAACCTCTTATAACCGATTAAGAGGAAGCTTTAGCTCGGGGTTTCCTATCTAAATACGTGGGAAATAAACATCGTTTTTCTCGACAACTATACACAGCACCAAATTTGAAGAGGTTTGTTGCATTTAAAAGAAAACGTTACAATGCAGTGACTGCTGGAAGCTGATTTTTGATTTAGGCAGTCTATGTTTTAAAATGGTTGAAAGTTGCAAATTAACAGAAAACGAAACAATCACGTTAACAACTCTAACTCAGCAATAAAACGATATCACAGTACTGTAAATTGCATCTAGTAGTAAATCAAAAGCTGACGAAATTGATGTATTCTGCATGACTGTTAAATACACCACTAATTTGTTAGTAGAACTTTTGAAAAACCCTCGTAACTGATGTAACTAATTCATGTAAGATACATCAGATTTAATACATCAGATTTGTCCGATTTGAGTGTTTCCACGGATGCAGTTGATAAAACTGTGATATTTGGTCTGGGCATAGAGTTATAGATTTGTAAACTTCGTGCTTCTATTCTTTTTAAACTTTCCCATTTTCGGCCATTATTAAAAAAAATCTGAGGCCCTAAATAAAACTTCCGCTTCCAACAGTCACTAAAATTTAACTTCCTCTCCCAAATGCATGCAACAAATTTTCTTTCAATAAAAGCATTTCTGCGTTTTACATGTGTTTTCGGGAGCAAGGCTCTGACCTTACCCCGCCGCTCTTATAGTTGGCCTTACATTTGGGGGTAACCAAGCAAGCTGAGAATGCGTTGTTAGGGGGTTCAATGCAAAGTGTCTATCGCGTCCGATAGGCGCCGTCAGAGTTGGGCCCGAGCTAAAAGCTTGATCTTAAGTTTATGAAAGGAGAAAGGCTGATCCGCCCAACTGTACAGCACGAAACTACAATGGAAACCCATACGGGTTACTCAGAAAGAAAGCTACGCAGATAAATTTAAGAAAGAAAAAGAAACTATAGTCCCTAGATAGAACACCTAAATGATAGCAAACATCAGAAAAATAGCCCGGACCGTTCGCAATGGCACTTCCACGAACATGCTCACAATTCATCTGTGTGAGGCTTGCAGACAACTACCCTACCATGTTCAACTCACTTGGGCATAGTCTAACTAATTAATTATGGGGTTTTACGTGCCAAAACCAGTTCTGATTATGAGGCACGCCGTAGTGGGGGACTCCGGAAATTTGGACCACCTTGGGTTCTTTAACGTGCACCTAAATCTAAGTACACGGGTGTTTTCGCATTTCGCCCCCATCGAAATGCGGCCGCCGTGGCCGGGATTCGATCCCGCGGGGGCATAGTCTAACTAACCTAAAGCCCAGATGAGCGGGGATATCAGATGTAGCCGAATATAACCTAATTTAGACTACATTGTTCAGGTAGTCAGCATATCGCAAAGCTTGAAGCAGCCGATTATAAAAGTGAGCTTGTTGTTGGCTCTACCTCCAAAGAATAAAAATAAACTCCAAATTCCCTTTAACTCATCAAACAAGAGCGCCAAAGGTCGAATTACGCTGCCTCTGAAACGATCGAAGGATCGCAGCGTTTATGTGCTACGACAGACAATTAATAATAACCAGGCCTCATCGCCAGAGGTCTATTATTCTTGTAGTTTGTCAGATAAACCTTGAACCGAGGAGACGTGCGATGCACCGCCGTGAAGCTTGTATCGCGCCTGACTTGCATTTCAGCCCGCGTAGTCGAAAGACGACCGCTGCGCGCATTTCAGTGATAAAGCTCTTCTTGCTTCCCATATATACGCGGTACAGCTGCGCATAAACGCTCCTAATAGTCTGCACTGCAATGTGTACCATGAGCATGCGTGTACATTTCTTGAAGATAATGCTGCGCGCCACATACAAACGTGTAATAGAATAAAATTGCGCCTTGTGAGCAGCGTTTAACGGACTGATATACGAAATGCTTGGTGCCCGCCGCTGCTCTCAGAGACTATAGAGGCACGGGCGCGTGGTTATATGTGCATGTGGTTGTACGTTTAAGCACGAAGTGGCGTGTTTTCTTTGTGTACTGCGGATTGAGCTTGATCTGAACTGTGTGCTTGGACCTTGCCATTCGTGTTAGCCCTAGGAGGACTCGCGCCCCAACGGTTGACGACTGCAAAGTTTATAAAATCAGTTTGACAGCGGCACGGACAGACGTCAGATGTAGACTGAACTCTGAGTTATGTAAGTTATATTAAAATAACAAAGAACTAGGCGGAGAGTGTTAATGACGATAACGGTAAATAAAGATAAGGATGCCGCAACTGAGCGTTCACTGTACATCTAACGTCTGTCCGTGCCGCTATCAAGCTGATTTGTAAATTTTTCAGTCGTTGACCGTTGGAGCACGAGTCATCCCACTACTATGATATATATATATATATATATATATATATATATATATATATAAAACAATATTAATGTTCTCGTTACTATTGTGCTTCAATGCATAAAACGACGTGTTGTTAAGAAAGTAACTGGAACGCCATGCATTTCTCCGCAATGTTCGGGAATTATTATCTCGAAACTGGCGTCATCCTGAGAATTCCTTCCTAGTGGATCCGCCTCGCGAACACCACGGCTAGAATTTGTAAATTGCAATATGGGCCATAAGGTAATTAGTTAAAGATTATTAGTGAGTTTTGCTAAATACTCGATTATGCATTTCCATTTTTTGTGCAAGTAATGTCCACCTCTTCGAGTAGTCCAGATCATGAACTAGAATTGGCACAGGCAACCTTTAAACATTTTTGAAAGTGTTCGCTGAAACACCCTGTATATAATTTATTATAATTGTTCCTCCGACATGGAGCTCAGCATCAAATGACGTGCTAAATCATGGAACTTATCCATCACTTGAGAGAATAACGCCATGATATTTATTTTCAATGGATACCAGGTGATTGCGGTAATTGAAAATGATGACGCAGATAAGGCAGCTCGGGCGTCAGACCAAGAAGACCACTGCGTCCCCATTCCTCTCTGAAGGAGAGACACTGCGAGACAGCTTCGCATTCTGGCAAGCAGACTCTCGTTAGCTGAGTAGAATACTGCACATACAAGGCGCACCACATTACACAGACAAAACCATTCGCTGCAACTCAGACTGACTGCTGAAAGTGCACCGACTCGAAGCATCTCTCCTGTGTCGATTGTGGTTGCGAGTTGCCTTCACAAAAGCATATTCAGTAGTAATTGGAATGGCTGGCAGTCCTGCAAATGATGCCTGCGGCTGCGAAGAGAACATTGACCACCGATTTTGCCACTCTCCTCTATTTTTGAAACACAAAGGCAATCTGTATACAATCCACTGAGGATACTAGTTGATCGTCTACGGAGTGAACAGAAAATACTGAAACACCATCACCACCGATCATCGGCTCACAATGCTGTGAAGGCGCTTTCGTGGTTTTTGAGAATGACTGGATTGTGCGAGCGCCTTTGATTCCATAGTACTGTCCATAGTGCTTTCTGGGGTATTTATGTTTTACAACTAGAACTAACCCTGGAAGTGTTAGCCAGTGCCACCACTCACAAACCTAGGCGGCGGATGTGGAACATCCTTTTTGCCGCAGGCGTCACGAGTACGTGATCTTTTTGCGTGAAGGCAACTGGTCAATAAACCCACATATGGTACCTGAAGGCATCAATGTGGCCGGATTCGAGCCCTCGTTATATGATGAACGAGACGAAAGGGAACCGAGGGGCCCGAGCTTTATTAATTATATCATAAGAAGCCAACAAACAATGACACCAAGGACAACATAGGGGAAATTACTTGTACTTACTAATTGAATTAAAGAAATGACAAATTAATGAAAATAAAAATGGATGAAAAAACATCTGGCGGCAGGTGGGGAACGAACCAACGTCATCACATTACGCGTGCGACGCTCACACCATTGAGCTACCACGGCGCCATTTTCCCATACACTTTCTGGGGTATTTATGTCTTACAACTAGAACTAAGCCTGAGAGTGTTAGACATAAATTGTTTTAAAAGTTGTAAGACATAAATACCCCAGAAAGTGGATGGGAAAAGGGTTCCGCGGTAGCTCAATGGTGAGAGCATCGCACGCGTAATGCGATGACGTGGGTTCGTTCCCCACCTTCGGCCAGATGTTTTTTCATCCATTTTTATTTTCATTAATTTAACATTTCTTTAATTCAATTAGTAAGTACAAGTAATTTCCCCTATGTTGTCCTTGGTGTCATGGTTTGTTGGCTTCTTATGATATGATTAATAAAAATCGAGCCCCTCGGTTCACTTTCTTCTCGTTCATCACACAACGAGGGCTCGAATACGGCAACATTGATGCCTTCAGGTAGCATATGTGGGTTTATTGACCAGTTGCCTTCACGCAAAAAGATCACGTACTTGTGACGCTTGCGGCAGAAAGGATGCTCTACATCCGCCGATTAGGTTTGTGAGTGGTGGCACTGGCTAACACTCCCAGGGTTAGTTCTAGTTGTAAGATATAAATACCCCAGAAAGTGGATGGGAAAACGGCGCCGCGGTAGCTTAATGTTGAGAGCATCGCACGCGTAATGCGAGGATGTGCGTTCGTTCCCCACCTGCGGCCAGTTATTTTTTCATCCATTTCCATTGTCATGAGTTTATAATTTGTTTAAATTCAATTAGTAAGTACAAGTAATTTCCCTTATGTTGTCTTTCGTGTCATTGTTTGTTGGGTTTTATGATGCGATTAATAAAAATCGGGCCCCTCGGTTCCCTTTCTTCTCGTTCATATATATATATATATATATATATATATATATATATATATTTCTTACTGTAAGTTGATGTGTCCAGTTTTTACTATAGCACAGAAATAAACTGGGAAGCCGAGGTACATTCTACCTCAATCTGGCCACAGACACTGTGTTATACCACAATACATCAGGCACAGGCGCGCATTAGCTGGCTAAAATGAAGAAAAAAAATTGAGAGCTAGACATATAGAGACATTCGGCGAGACTAGGAAGAGACCCGAGTCGCGTGTTAAAGACGTATCGTAAATGCCTGATAAACGAGTGCAAACGTCACCACCGCAGCAATAATATAAAAGCAGGACGAAGTATATCCGAAAGACGTAGGGGACAAAGACGAGTCTCAGGGACCCGAGATGTGGGTTGCCAACGTCAGCGTCTCGTGAGATGATGGATGAGAGAGTATGTTCGGATGATGAGCTCATCACATGATTCATCGACAGTGAGAAAGACGTTGAGAAAGATTACGGCGAAGCAAGCAAAACTATGGGTCTCTCTGATCATTACTACGGAGCAGTGCTAAAGCAAAACAAAAGAAAAATAATAATAATAAGAAAGAGGTGTCGCCAGCGCTGAACAAACAATACAGTTCACTACTCTACCATGCCACCTAAAGGATTTTTGGGGAAAGATTAGGATTGCAGATATACAGTAAACAAGTTTAACTCTATTGTTAAGCACCATTATTCACATCTTCAAATTACTTCTTCCAGAATTTCCCTTAAACATTCACCAGGAATGTTACTTGGAAGTAGCTGCTGAAGGACGTCTCGAAACTGTCCGTGGATGGCAACGTGATAGGCAAAGAAAATCAAGTATTCCAGGTAGCACCCAATACGCCAGAAGTGGTACACATTGCCATCTGCTCTTTTACTTACTGTGCAAAAATGTCAAATGAGAAACCGTGCCCATAATTCTGCTATATTTTTCTTACCACATTAAACCCCCTCACAGTATTTCACAGAATTTCCCAGAAAAATTTACAAAACAAAATGGTGCAAGGTGCTAACGGCACGGCACGCACAGCAAAAGTAAACATATGCTGCTACTGCTGGGCTAGCACATCGGGGGATCCGAAAAAAAGTCATTAGGCCCAACGGTGAATCCATTTCAGTGTGGAATAATAATCGCAAACTTTAGCCGGGACAGTCAGACAGAGAAGGGACATGTTTTGTTAAGAATTCGTTTAAGTTTTGTTGACACAAATTATTTCCTTCTGTAAAGGTGGCGCGAGCTATTCATTCATCGATGTCAGTTCACAATCAGCGTGAGCAGCACCAAGCTGAATTAGGCACGGACCAATTTAGTCGTCTGCACACAAATCTTGATGCGTTTATTTAGCCCCGCGAGAAAAGAAAATCTGCTAGCTTGAAGCAATCCCTCCGGCAATCAACTCATATACTGTGGCAGCGGCCGCCTCTCACAGTGGACACAGTCACCTTCTCAAGAACAAATTGTCGTCGTCGACGTCGTTGCTGTTGTTGTTTGCTCCGCACAAGTGGCTCATATCCGCTTGGGAGATCTGCAGAGAACTGGGCAGTTTGCACAAAAGGCGCTTTTGGGAAAATACGTGTTATTGAACCGTGAGCTTATCATAAAATATCGCAGTGAAGTGAACAGAAAATTATTGAAAATAAATCACATGGATTTTTTTTAGGAAGGCAGGAGATGTGAATCAAAAATGATGTCTTTCACCGCATTGCAAACATTAAGATGACTGTACCCCAACCTGGAAGCTCCAAAGAAAAGCAGGACGCTAACATTCAAGCTGAGGCCAAGGTTGGTTATATGGACCTCGAAAAAGCTTCTTAACGAGGAAAATCGCCGGCAAGCAAGTAGAAAGTCGTCAAGTGTTTCCGGTTCAGAGCAACGTAATCGCAATATGCACAACGTGGGCTTCGTCAGCTACATTCTTGCCTGATGTGGCTATCGAAACACAGGCACGTACGCCAGCGCTCTCAAAGTTATGCCGGGCGCAAAAAACCCTGCCGTAATTGCCAACCGCGAAAGCTGCGCGACTGATGAGCAGCTTTCGCTAGACTACAAATAACTTGACTAATGTCGGTGGATCACACGGTAATTGATGGCAAATTCAGCCCCTTCATTTGTTACTCAATCAAAAATTGAATAATGTTGATATCCAGTAAACAAAAATTGAATATTCTGAAGACACGGAGGCAGCTCCAACTCATTTGAAAGATGACAATTAAATCTACTTAAGCTATGCAACGGTCGTTTCCGCTGCTTGAATGTTGTTTGTTCGGAAACAGTTTAAGTGTGACGTATATGTGTACAGATAGGGAAGGGCGCCTAATATGGTGTATAATATTATTAATGATACAGTTTTCGGGTTTGTGTGTGTTTGTTTCGAACAGGTTACGTGAATGACAGGGCTTCTTCTCATTTTGAGAACAAACCTAGCGTATTGCTCCCGCGTTTATTCATCTTTTCTTGGAATTAACTGTGCGTGTATTTCGAAACATTGTTCGTCCTAACAGCTGAGGCGTGATGTGAGAAGGGACGTTTTGCAGTTTCTAGATAGTGACTTCGAGCTTAGTGACATCGGTGAACATAAAAATGCCGGATGTCGCCACGACTTTCTAGGGTACTTCGCATTCACGGCGTGATCGCATTTGTGTGTCTTTAAGTACGCTTTCTCGCGTTGGTAATTACAGTACCCTGAATCTTTGAGGGACCATTGCCTCCTCTTCGGAAGCAGAAAGTCTTAGGCATCGAACCAAAGCATGCAGTGTCGTTCAGCACGGTGGCCTCCCGTTGCCTTTATTAGCAGTCGATACCAAAAATTACGCATATGGGTTATAGAATGTGTGAAAACCCATTAACCAGTTACAATGCTTCCTTAAGCGCGTCACGTAAGTTGTAACTCAGGCCTCAGATTTCTGTGATTTGGCTCTTTTTCGCTCAGTGGGAGTTCCTTAAACACGAAGTTAAAAGTATACCTACCGAGGAAACATCTTATTGGCTTTTGACTAGAAGGAAGACGAAGGAGATTTATGCAATGTTCTGGGCGAATTGCATGAACTTGAACACGTACGCGCAACTCAAAATACTGAAGACATTTATGGCATCAAAACGCACTTAGAGCTTTATATACGGAGAAATGCGGAAATGAACTAGAGCGTGAGCAGCCGTCTTTTGGAAGCTCAACCCGTTCTTGGAAGCCTTTTTCTGGATGAGCGTCGGTACGCTGTGTACAAATGAACACTTGGAATATGATATGGTGGTATTCGCTCATATAAACTGTAGGGACGTCTCATTCTTTAGACGACCACACAAAGCATAATATAAAAATGGTCAATCAGAGACGTTATTGCCCTTGGAGTCAAACTGCAAGCCACAGCCGGGCCCTTCGAAGGAAGTAGACACACCTTCCGACCAAATCCATCGCGTTTGCTCCGCTCATCCTTGACATTGCCAGGGATAAAGCTCTCCCCGCTCTTCCTAATCGCACTCAAATAAGGCGGCTGCGAGCGATAATCAATCACAAACTTGGCGCCCTTGCTTGTCGATTCTGGGTGCGTCTAAGCCTCACTGCAGATGTCTCAACCGCCTCTCGATTATGGGCGTCACTGATCCCGGCCTCCGAAGAAGTGTTCAGGCGTAATCGGGAAGACAGCCCGCGGAAGCGAAAAGCGATTGGCTCTGAGCGTGACCGATGGTGGCACCGCGGACGTGACATCAGGTAGGGGAACTCTCGCTATTGTTCTTTGGTTCAATGCCAGCAGACTCGTAGTGCTTTCGTTAGTTCGATCTTATTCTTAGTGCTCGTGAGCAGTGAATGGTCCTTAGTTTTTAAAAACATTTCTTTCTCGCGACTTCGTTTTTTCGAGGTAAACAGCGGAAAAACCGGGTAACTTGAAATTAAAAAAAAGAAAGAAAACATGCACGAATTTTTTTTCTTCGTAGGTTTTTATTTTCACAATGGGCGATGAAGTTTTCCCAATGAAGTGTAGTGACAAGGGGAGGAGGGGGTGCCTCTACACCGATGGAGCAGAAAGGAGTTGCTATTTTATGCAGTTAGACGTATCGAAGCACCAAACTTGCCAACTCACAGGGCAGAAGAATCGACATCTTGATGCGGCAGCGCTAACGAAATAGACACAAGGGCGCTGCCTTCTCAAGATGGTAAACTCACGCGGATTTGAAAGCCAAATCCCGTAGGTACGTTTGGCCACGGAAAACAATCGTCACGAAACAAGAAAACTGTTGTGGGGCCGCGAGAGGGCGCTACCTAAGTTTCTCTGGCAACATAACCGCTCTTCCTGCGCCATTTGAATGACATCACTCGAAAAAGCCCGAACTTCAATGGCGAATAGGCATCTAAACTCCTGAAACCGAAGCCGTATATGTCTTGCTTTGTTGGGTACCCTGCCGAATTTGGCATAACTACGATCTTTGAGCGCCTACTTCTGTGTAACATGCACGCGCATGCTTAAGAGAAGCACTAGTCGTCAAAGATACGCCGCGCCACTCTTAACGCAGAAAGGCAGCGGCCGGGCTGTACAGCGAGAATTCTATCGCGCTACTGCTACTCAGATGGCATACATGGGACGTATTTATTCCGCCATCAAAAGCACGGATCGTCACCGTCAGCTTTGGGCAATCCAAGGGGCCCCCGATGCCGCGGGCAGGTACTCCCTGCCGGTTCCAATGTGGGTGCGGGCGGCCCGCAGGGGGGTCGGGATAAAACCCGGCTCTCCTGCCTCGGTCTTCAATAAAGTGATTTATCTATCTATCTATGGGACGTATTCTCGGACAGTCGCTTTCGGCGATATCACTTTCAGTGCGCACCTATTGACTGGTTGAGCAAAACCGGATCACCTGATTGGCTGGTAAGCTCGACGTCGCGCGAAGGCGATAGTATCGCTCAAAGTGATCGTCCGAGAATACGTCCCCAGATTGAGGTGGACACTTTTCTTCATCGTATAGAACTTAGAGCCATTGAAAATTAAACACAATGTTCAGGAAAAAATTCCGGCGGCTTTTTGTCAGCATTCCCGCTCTGTCCTGCGTAGTTTTGACAACAGACGCACACATCATTTGTGGTCTGCGCGGAGGCGGTGCACACTTTCGCATTCCGCCTGCATACGCGTATGCATGACTAACCGCGTGTGCGAGTATAGAGATTTAGTCATGCCGTATTGCCGTACGGTAAACCTTTTCGTTCGGCAATACGTAGCAGTTACGCGGCCGATAATTGCCGTTCTACCCAGCGGTTGATGCGAAAACGCGGCACAGATACAAGTCTCCAGCACATGCTGGTATTGGCGTCAACATGCAGCGCTGTTCTCGAACCATCACTTTCCATCCTTCTCGTTGTTTGGTTCCACAACACGGCGCTATCCGCGGACTCTACAATCCCTTCTCCATCGCTCATTTTGGCTTTTCCGGCAGCGTTTCACTACTTCGGCAACCGAAGGTCACCGAAAAGGCTGCACAAGCCCCTCGCTACGACAAGCGACGCTTTCAATTCAGCTCTGAGGTGCATCGAGCGCACGAGCCTAGCCCCGTGAGAAGTATCGACTTTCAGCTGTCGAGTTCGACTGGAACGGTCGATCATGCGGTGTAGTATTGTTCCAAATGGGCATAAAAGGATCAAGATATGGGCCGCATCGACCTGAGCCGAATTTCCTTTCGTACGTTTGAGCTGTGAACTTGTCCATTCTTCCCAGCAATATTGATCGTAATGCTGTTTCGCAGGGGACAAAAAAAAAAAAAAAAATTGCGGGATGAACGCGTTTTATGAGGCCAGAGAAAGTTTTATCGGTTTTGGGAAGTGCTCTAACGGGAGGAAAGCGTGCTGGTGGCCAGACTCCAGAGGACTAATGCATCGTTAGCTGTCTTTAATATCTCCAGGAACAAAGTGGAGCTCGTTTCTCCTGTAAATGACGTTTGCAATACTTTCGCGTTTATCGAAAAAAGGATCGATGACACGAGAGAGATAAGTGAGATGATAAAAGCAGGGAGGTTAACCAAACGACACGGATACCTATAGGCGACCCGGTAACGTTATTTCAGGTGGCGCGCGTACTGCGTACAAAACACGGACGGCGCTTTACTTATATTCCTACAGCCCACCGGTCCAAAATGAAGCAACGCATTTTGTTTTAGTTTCATTACTAACGCTTTATCTTATGAGAACCTAAGAGGACAAAGCTGATATGGTCATTTTTTAAAACGTTCGAAAATTGTTAATTTAGGAAAGATGCGACTGGAAATTTTCCCCGTCTCCTTTGAAGGTGCGTTGTATGTGGAAAATGAAATCAAGACTGTTTCACAATATAAAGGGCGTCCTTTAGTTTTTTCTTTCAACGACACGACATTTCCAAACTTAGGGCAATAAAATGCCGGTGGCCCTAGCTATGTTCCCCCATATACATTTTCGGCTTGATTGCGTATAGACAGTTATATATTTAACTTCAAGGTTTATTATGATTAACTTTGCAATAATCTCATAGGGCTAATAGACTCAATGAATTGAAATCTCTATTCGACATTCTTCACCTGGAGGATGAAATTTCGTGAAAGAGGATTATCGCATAGAAGCTATACGCGTCGCACTGACAGACTCACTGGAATGCAAACTAAGGAAAAGAGCGCCTATAACGCCGCTCGCTCCGCCCCCTCCCTTCGTCCCGCTGTGCACCACCAATACGCGCATTGGTTCACTTGTCGGCATCCTGCGGCCAGCTATGCTTTCATTTTGTTTTTGTTTTTTATGCGTTTGGTGGTGGCCTAGCCCTTCGATACCGATGGCGCGCCATATCGGCACAACGAGTCTTTCGTGCACACTTCATGCACCACGACGAGGCTTTTCGGACCTTGGCACTCGTCGCGATGGCCAGAGATATGCTATAGGCTACGGCGGAAGGCAAGAATAACGAAAGTGGGCCGCAATTAGGCGTAGAGCTTCACGCGCAAATACTGGGAAATCAAGGCACTGCAGCCATAGTCTAGCTCAAGTACCGCAGGAATTATGGGTAGTGCACGAGCTTTTGTATGAATTGGCATGGCTTCGTCTAGAAAGCGTATTGAAGCATCCCTTAGCGTTATCGTCTCCTTCTTTCTGGGGTTTTGCGTGCCGAAACCAGTTCTGATTATGAGGCACGCCGTAGTGGAGGGCTCCGGATTAATTTTGACCCCCTGGGGTTCTTTAACGCGCACTACAACGCAAGCACACGGGCGTCTTTGCATTTCGCCTCCATCGAAATGCGGCCGCCGCGGCCGGGATTCGATCCCGCGACCTCGTGCTCAGCAGCGCCACGTCTAGCGTTATCATCGTTCAGCTATTCTGCGCAATGCCCTCGCAACGTTTCCTTAGGTCAGCTAAGTAGCTTACATTCAGCAATTCATATATCTTTTTATAAAGGAATTTTCAGCGAACAAATACTTCTCGGCATTTTCGTGTATGCCTGTCGGTAAGCTTACACGATAGTTTAATATTAAAACTCACTATAGGCCACTTCGTTATATAAACCTTCTGAGCTATACTTTACCCGCCGCGGTGGCTTAGCGGCGATGATGTTGCGCTGCTAAGCATGAGGTCGCGGGATCAAATCCCGGGGGCGATGGGGCGCGAAATGCAAAGATGCCCGTGTTCCGTGCATTGGGAGCACGCTAAAGATCCCCTGGTGGCCAAAATTTATCCGGAGTACTCCACTACGGCGTGCCTCATAATCAAATC